>NC_059414.1:8304852-8506207 GCF_905220565.1 Melitaea cinxia | reverse complement strand
CTAACTTGGAAAATATGTTAGTTTTTATCTCAATTGGACCCGTTAGGTGGCGCTGCTATCGGTATGTAAGCTATAAAATTTGGTAGCTGTTTTCCGGGCAGGAGAACGTATGCCGGGTCCGCTAGTACTATACATCTTCTTACATACAATCTTCTCTGAGTAACGATTGCTATCAGGTGACTATGATAATAACCGGGACCGACTGCTTAATGTGCTTTTCTAACACTAAGTCCACACATCTTTACCATTTATGTAATCCTGCACCGAATAAATGCTCAACTGTTTGTGAAACTGTGTGACTGCCGCAAAACTGTTTGTGAGATTTTATTATACATGTGAATACCATAATCCAGAAAGGAGTCGGAAACTTGGAGTTACAGTTTTGTTATTCCTTCTCAGTTTACAATGTTATTATTTCAAAACAATGAATATTCTGGTGAATATACCTAATATTGTTATAAATTATATTGTTATAAATATCCTATTTCTAACACAAAATAAATAGAAAAATATTGAACCATCACTAATATCGAAGTTCTTACATCTTTATCTACCATTAGAAGATAATTTTGTGCTTAACACAAACAGAGAAACAGTAAAGATTGCATATAAAAACATTTTGTTTTTTAAAATAATATTACTAGTTATTCATAGTTTTCGTTTGCTAAGTAAGCAAGGACAATACATAGGTATAAGCGAGAGAAGCAAGGTTGGTAAGAGAAGGTCACATCTAAGTGTATAACTAAATTCATATAATATTCAATAACATAAGCCATATCTTTACGTATAGTGGATTAACCAACCATTTAGATATTTTTATTTACTGTAGTTTTTAAAACAAGTAACCAGTATGAAAACATTGATAATATGCGGAAAGTACAATAATAGCAATTAATTATTTTAAAAAAAGCTAAGTGAAGATAGGGTGCGTGCATGATATTTACTTAAGCACAGCAGGAAATAGCTTATTCGATATTTGAAGCAGTCCGACTGAAGAAGTACTTATCTTACAGAAGATAAAGCAGCTAAATAATAAGACTAGCCCATTGGCGCAGTTTGTAATGAGCCTACTTTCTGCTTCGGGGGTTGTGGGTTCGATTCCCACCCCGAGTCTGGGTGTAACATATATATTTAGTATGTAATATTTGTATGTATGTGTTTTGGAAAAAAAAGTAACTATATCAGTCAACAGTTACCTATAACACAAGCATTATGTTGCTTACCCTAGGAACAGACCGTGGACCGTGACCGTATGTGAACGACGTTACGTACGTCGTTCACATACATACATATGTTATAGATTAAAAAAAAATAATACTACTCGCAAGAGCTTCTGGGGAGGGTCGAGGGTATGATCAGAAACGAATTTGCAATTTATTCTCCTAGTGTTGCAGGCGTCCATAGTTATAGTACAGTACGTCGGTTAGTACGCAGTGCCTATTAGTTTTACTTATTCGTGACGACAGTAATCGGTATTAATGACGGTCCAAATGTACGGCATCGAATTAAGCCAAGATTATTCTAGAAAGTTAAAAGATAATAATTGTGTTTGCTGGCAAACGAAAAAAAACCGACTTCAATTACATCGACAAGTAATAAAACGTAGGTAGACGAAAAAATAGTCAAGTAAATACGCATTATCAAAGATTACTCCAAAAGTTGTAATCAGATCTCGATGAAATTTAAATGTGACATGATAAACATCGGCTTTGGACTAAATTAAAAATCATCAAAATCGGTACACCCAATAAAAACTTATGCGGATTTTCGAGGGTGTCCTTGGATTTCTCTGGGATTCCATCATCAGATCCTGGTTTCCTTATCTTAGTACGACACTTAGGATATCTCCTTTCCAACAAAAAAAGAATTATCGAAATCAGTTCATAAACGATGAAGTTATCCCCGAATATACATACACACATACACATATATATACGTTCGAATTGAGTAACCTCCTCCTTTTTTGAAGTCGGTTAAAAATCGGGATCGCTTGTTGATTGTTTACAAATATATTTATTTCAGAATTTCATCTCTGAATCCTTAAAGTATTTAAAACAGAAGCCGTGCTTTTAAAAAAAAATATAAAGTGGTTTTGAGAATATTATCAGTGGATAAAAAATCTACACTCTACCGAGGCTGCAATTTTATACAAACATTTTGAATATGTTATGTGATTTTTCGTCTTGTCTGAATCTAATGAAAACCTCAAAGTTTTTTTTTATTTTACATTAAAATAATATATAATAGACCTTAAATATTATTTGATTAGTCAACAACTACGTAAATACAGTATATACATTTATATATACGAGTATATATATATAAAAAAGCACGCTATCATTTGTCGATGAACCGGTTGTAAAAACCCCTCGGAGCGGACATCATCAGTTGTGATTTACACATCGCACTATTTATACGTATTGTACAAATAATGAACGCGTAATGATTTCTGTATAAGTTTAGTATTAAATATTTAAGAAACGTGCAAATTAATTAATATAATAATTTGTATCAATATTTAGTTGCGTCTGACTCCATAACCTTGAATATTTTTGACATTTCGTAGTAATTTTTTGTATTTTCCTTGTTCCGAAACAAAAACCAAGATGAAGTTGTTACTTGTGATCTTTTTAGGTAAGTTTTTGTTAATCTAATAATTGTTTTATTACTTGCTATAAAGAATAATATTATTTTGCATAATTTCTTTATTGTTGGTTAGCGACTCTAACTCTAACTAATAACTTTACTGACGCAATAATTGCTAACGTGTTATCTAAAATGTTATTATGTTTTTAAATCGTGTTTTTATACTAATAAATTAATTCTTACTGAATTTATACGTTCCTTATAACATAATATATCTAATAAAACACATTAAAGCGGAAGAATTTGTTTGTTGTTTTTTTTTGCTTGGTAGTTTTAGCGCGCTTGTAACGGAATTTGCTGGATCTATTGAAACCCATATTTCAGTGTCAATTTTTTTCAAAAAGCATTTTTACTAAACATCCACATAGGTTAAATAACATTTTAACATTGCACTATGATTGTGGGGAGGGGAGTACAAATAAACGTCAACGTGGGTACATTACCATACAGATATTCTAAAAATATATACATTCGAGTATGTATATCCTCGTATTTTTAATATACATACCTATTTAAGCGGCTAAAAGACTATAGTTATATAATAGTGGAGTGTTGACAAACGATTTTATATACATAACGTACGTAATATGTCTATGTATTATTCCACAGATCTATTAAAAATAGTTAAGACTAAGGGCCTGTTTTACCAGTTATGGATAACGGCTATTTCACAGATGACAGTATCCAAGAGGAAAAAGATTTGGATATATATTCTAGCTCTAAAAATGACGATACTTCCATACAACTTGTCATCCCACCCTTCAACCCGAAGGACTTTTGTCTCATATCGCAAACTTTTACATTTACATTATCCTAAACCTTACATATTTCCATACAAACTTTCATCCTTGATTCCCTATTGTTATTTTACACCCTTGAGAGTAAAACTCATACAAACTTTGAATGTCATATTTATTTATATCGAATCAACAGCCTAAAAATAAGTTTCAAGCTTCTAGCTTTAAAAATGACGATACTTCCATACAACTTTTCATCCCCATCTTTCAATCCTTTACACCCCTTTTTTCACATTAAAAATAGTCTATATTCTTTCTTAGGCTCTAAACTATATGTGTACCAATTTAAATATTACATGATTTTGGCTCTTTATATTGTATTACTCAGTGATAACTTAGCATTCTCCTAGCGAAAAAATTTTTAAAATTTATCTTCAAGTTTAGACTTTGTTCATTACAAACAAACAAAAATTGAAATCTTTCCTGTTTTATAATAGTAAGTAGAGATGTGGGTATTACTGGGTTTAATAAGAATTAGCGTTGCATATAATATCTTGCGGTTGAATTAAGTAGACGTTCGATGCACAGGAAAATTCGACATAAAATGTCAATGTGTAAAAATAAATTAGACACATTAGTAATAATAAAATTATAACAATTTTAAGCTTTTTGTATTATTAATATCTTTATCGGAGTTTACTCCTTAAGTAACAATATAACGCCTATGGTTAGAATAAATATGGGGGGTGAAATCGTGTATTACAACTAGGGGTGTCCACTTTGAAAAAACATCGATTGTATTTCGACGTTTCGCATTGTAAACATCGATGTTCTGACGCTAACGCTCAGTAACACACACTATTTATTAGTTATATTAAGAGTGAAGTTTTACAGAACCTTTAGCTGTTTATGCAAGAGTATCTCGGTATTTTTATTAAATCGTGTTTTTTGGAAATCATATTTAAACGAATTACATATTTATAAAATATAAATAATATTTTTTTTACGCCAATGACAAAAAATATAAATAGATATAAAAAATAAAAAAATAATAATGATAAAATATAAATAATATTTTAAACAAAATATTAATCGATCAAACAACACAATATATTAATCGATCGAAGATTTGAACCATGGTCTTTTCAATCGATCGCGACCGGCCGACTTCCCATCTGAGCTATTACAACTTTACTGACGCGTGCGAAATTTACCTTCGTATTCTAACGATATTTCTTCATTGTCTAAAAACGGATAAAATGACACTTTCTAAAAATTAATCCTAGTTAGATTTATTTATCTCCTCCGAAATTCCCTACATACTAAATTTCATGAAACCTCAGTATACTCAACTTAATGTGGCTAAGTTCTACTTCACGGTGGTTCGTTACGGTGATGGTCCAACCGTAGCGTGCGTCCATTATACATATCCAGGTATAGTTTTGTATGGCAGCCTCCCGTAACCCGGTGATTTTTAGCACCCTCTACCTCACCGTTACCGCGGCCGCTGCCGTAGCCGGGAATAGTGGGGCTGCCGGGAACTAAGGTCCGAAACTTTAGGCGTGATCTCATGGGGTCTTTGCCCATAGTCACCACGCGGGGCAGGCGGGTTGGTGACCGCAGGGCTGACTTTGTCGCACCGAAGACGCTGCTGCCCGTCCTCGGTCTGTGTATTTAAAAAGCCAGCTGTAGGATGGCTATCCTGCCATCGGTCGGCTTCGCTAGTTCCATGGTGGTATTGAAACTTTGCTATCCTTTACCTAACTACAAGAAATAAAAATTACTATTGTACTAGTTTCGCTCATTAACTACTGTTGCCATTTCTTAATTACCGTCATTATTATTATTATTGTTAATGACAATAATTTTGCTGTCCTTGTGGGTCTCCCTACCGTGTCTCAGAGAGCACGTTAAGCCGTCGGTCCCGGTTGTTATCATGTACACCTGATATCGATCGTTACTCATAGTAGGGAATATATCCGCCAACCCGCATTGGAGCAGCGTGGTGGTTTAAGCTCTGATCCTTCTCCTACATGGGGAAAGAGGCCTATGCCCAGTAGTGGGATATTACAGGCTGAAACGTAATGTATATATATATATATATATATATATATATATATATATATATATATATATATATATAATTTAATAATTTGATAATTTTTTTTGTCTACTTTCGTTATATTGTTATTACTTGTGGATGTAATTGAAGTCGGTTTGTTGTTTGGTCGAATTGAGTAACCTCCTCCTGTTTCGAAGTCGGTTAAAAAACTTCTTACTATAAAAATAACTAAGTTCCATCCGCTGACAGAAACATAATAATAATAATATATAGATTAGAATATAGAAATATAGAAATTAGAATACATCACAATAGATTATAAAATTATACATACATATAGACATATATATGCTTACACACTTACATACATTCACATATACACATATACTCATATATAAATATAAACAATTCATACATATTTATGTCATCCAATGGTGAAAAGACAATCATGGCGAATTTAGTGACAGATAGGGGATACATATTAGGTATTCCAGCAACCGATCTATATTTACAACGATAAATAGGTCTTATCTGTTTTATAAACATTGAAATTAAATACACTGTTTATTTAGGTCGCGCTAATTGCATTAAGTTTACAAAAATATTTTTTATTGCAAATTTAATTAATCCGACTATAATCACAGTGTAAACATGAGAAGGAATAATAATATTGTAACTCACAAGTTTCCGACTGCGCATAGTAAATGTCTCCTTTCTGGGATATGTCATTTGCATGTATAATAAAATCCATAAACAATTTTGCATTTGTCTCAACATAAATTTAAAGTGTTTATTAAAAAGAAATTAAAAGATAAAGCGTTATTTGGCTCAGGATTACATAGTTGATAAAAATATGTAGACTTAGTGACGCTATATTACGTGCAAGATATTACAAATTTTGTACTAAAACACAGTTTATATATTATTTTCAAAAGAGTAACTGCGGAGTTTCTTGCCGATTCTTCTCTGCAGAATCTACATTTCGAATCGGTGGTAGCTTCACTTTTAAATACAATAATCACTTAAAAAATTTCATATGTAAAATGATGATTCGAGGGTACTTTGGGAGCCTATTTGAATATTTTTGATTTTGATTTCGATTTCGATTACTAATATCAAGTTAAGTAAGCTCTTGTGTTCATACTTTTATTTATTATTTTTTATTGATTATATCTAGATGATAGTTGTTTTGTGAGTCTTTAATGTAGAGGTTTCTCTTGTGCAGTCTGCTTTATCAATTTTATTCATAATTTTATAGCCATTTTGTCCTAAATTATCTCTGTACATTAATGTCGCTTATTCCGGCGCGAGTAAGTTAATATTGAAGTCACCAAAAACAATAAATGTTTTCATTTTATTAATTTGGTAAGAGTATTTATCGAGGAAGATTTTGATGTGTTTGGTTTTCTGTAAATGGCTCCCAATATTTAGCGAAAAATTCCTGATATAGATCCACGGAAAGTGATTGTCGTTTAAAAATTCACTTTCAACTAATAAATGCTTTACACTGTCGTTGACAAATATTGATACTCCACCACGTCTTACATTAAACCTGTTATTGTAATAATGTGTATACCCAGCAACCCTGAATCTTTTGTCTTCGTCATTAATTTTAAACTACGTTTCAGTCAAGATTATCAAATGGAGAGAGGAGATTTGCAAAAGACTTTACAATATATAGAAATATCAAAATTTGGCATAAAATTGTACTTAATATAGTATTGTTTTATACAACTAACGTGAAATAAGAGTTCGTGACGATATAGGAGTTGAGATGATAACATTTTACTAAAGTGCAACGAAATATGTATATATTTTCCATATGCGCGAGATAAGCTACAAAACAGAAATTAAATTCGATTCCTGACTTTAAAACGACACACAGATAAAAAATGCAAAATTCCGCTATCTGTCATGAAATAAAAATGAATTTATTAATCGACACTTACACTAATGTTTGAGGTTAATAATCAATTTACAACTTATATGAAACTAGTGACCCGCCCCGGCTTTGCACGGGTCCAATGCTGATACTAAATATAAAATACTAGCTGTGCCCGCGGCTTCGCCCGCGTTGAAATCAGTGTATCAGAAAGTTTTCCCGACAAATTTCCAGTGAAACTCTCATCAAAATCGTCTTAGCCGTTCCGTAAACCTTCCTCTTGAACCGCATGAAAATCCGTTCGGTAGATTTTGAGGAAATCGATCACATACACTTTTGGGGGCATTGTTTTATAATACACTAACTGTTGCCCGCGACTACATCCGCGTGGTTATGAAGATATGCATTACTATTAAGATGTTTAACGCATTTTTTTTATTTCAGTTACTTGAAATACTTATTACACTGAGTAATTTTTTAAAAGGCACAATGTAGTATAATTTAATAGTTGTTTTTATAAAACCTTTCTATACACCACATTCTTAGTTTTATTTTTAGGCTGCAGTATAAATAACCTATCGACGAACTTATAACGTAATATAACATAACAATACACTTTATACATATTTACTTATTTACATACATACATACACACATAAACACATACATAAATACATACATACGTACATACATACATACATACACATATATATACATAAATACACTTACAGCTGTTGTATATGTTTCATACAAACTATCAACCCCAAATTAACCCCCTTAGCGGTGGAATATCGCAAAATCCATTCTTAGCGGACGTCTACTAACTATAATCTACCTCTCTATATAGATTACGATGCATTATTTGAACACGTCCTCACCATCTATAAGCATACATTTTAAATTTCAAGTCTCTTACTTAAAAAACATAGGACTGTCATATAAACTTCCAACCCCCGTTTTATACCCTTAGGGGTCAAGTTTCGTAAAATCTGTTCCTAGCGAATGTCTACGCCCTATAAGAAACTTACCTGCCAAATTTCAAGTTTGGAGGTGTTACAGTTTCGGAGATTTCGTGATGAGTGACTCAAACTACCATCCCCCGTTTTAACCCCAAAAGGGAATTGATTTCTAAAGATACATTATTTGGACACGTCCTCACCATCTATAGAGCATACATTTTAAATTTCAAGTCTCTTACTTAAAAAACATAGGACTGTCATATAAACTTCCAACCCCCGTTTTATCCCCTTAGGGGTCAAGTTTCGTAAAATCTGTTCCTAGCGAATGTCTACGCCCTATAAGAAACTTACCTGCCAAATTTCAAGTTTGGAGGTGTTACAGTTTCGGAGATTTCGTGATGAGTGACTCAACCTACCATCCCCCGTTTTAACCCCAAAAGGGAATTGATTTCTAAAGATACATTATTTGGACACGTCCTCACCATCTATAGAGCATACATTTTAAATTTCAAGTCTCTTACTTAAAAAACATAGGACTGTCATATAAACTTCCAACCCCCGTTTTATCCCCTTAGGGGTCAAGTTTCGTAAAATCTGTTCCTAGCGAATGTCTACGCCCTATAAGAAACTTACCTGCCAAATTTCAAGTTTGTAGGTATTATAGTTTCGGAGATTTGGTGATGAGTGAGTCAACCTACCATCCCCCGTTTTAACCCCAAAAGGGAGTTGATTTCTAAAAATACATTATTTGGACACCTTTTCACCATCTATAGAGAATACATTTTAAATTTCAAGTCTCTTACTTCAAAAATATAGGACTTTCATACAAACTTGCAACCCCCGTTTTACCCCCTTAGGGGTCGAGTTTCGTAAAATCCGTTCTTAGCGGATGTCTACGTCTTATAAGGAGCCTACTTGCCAAATTTCAAGTTTGTAGCTGTTATAGTTTCGGAGATTTCGTGATGAGTGAGTGACCTTTCGCTTTTATATATATTATAGATTATAGAAGATAGATAACATAAATATTTACAAAATAAACGCAAAAAAATGTGTTTATACATCACATTAGACATCATATCAGAAATCTCTAAAACTGTCAGTGTTCCTCTGGAATCTACTATTTACTAAAGAAAACCGCATCAAAATCCGTTTCGCAGTTTCAAAGATCTAAGCATATAGACAGCGAGCAGCGACTTTGTTTTATACTATGTAATGATTATATCGATAAAACAAATTACAGTTACAAAATGTGACGATATCTCTTGTAGTTTAAAAGGTCATCTTTATCGTGCTGTTTCGTGAAATGAAAAAAGGTAAAACATTTAGAAAAAAAAACTATTTACTTCCATTAATATCAAATACCATGGATATTATTTTACTTTTTTGAATTAATAATAATTTAATATTTTTAAGCCTTTACTTTCATGGATAAGCATGTTTTTAATATAAAAATAATATTTTATCTCAGAGTGGCGTCATCGAGTGGCGTAAACCATCCGAAAAAAAAACAACAAATACTATAGAATTATATTGTCTGTTTTTTTTTCGCTTTTTTTACAAAAATTATGAGAGGAATCTAAAAATACTAGTTATATACATTTCTATATTTTTTACCATTGTGTCTATCTAAAATCTTAAACCATAATTTTCAATTATCATCTATCATCATTTATTACACTAACACTAATGTCTAGTTATACATTAGTTATACAACATACATTTTAGCTTAATAAAATTCAGTACATACATATATGCAAAGATCTATCAAGTAGGTACGTACTACTTATTCTATGGGTCAACCTATATATTGGTTTACCTATTATATATAGGATCTATATATATATAAAGATGTATAAGGATTTTACTACTCATGTCGTCAGTCCATATTCGGTCAAGCAGGAATTTGCTTTTTAGGAAACTTTAGTGGTTATCATCTCCTACGTACTCTTCTATAGTAGTATTCAATTCAATAATCAATATTATAAATATGAATGATATGATTTATCACATATAGGTAAGAGATAGACGCTGACTCTTTACAATTTGGTACCAAAATAGTAGCAATCGAATTTTATTTCAAATGCGAGTACAAAACGGTGTTCGTTTTTACGTCCACCCTACTTTTGGAACCCTGAAATAAGAAGACAATTATAATTTTCATATAACATGTATTGATGTATTAGTAAACTTTATAACGATAAACAACAAAATAACGGGCTTCCGTAAACAAAAAATATGCGGGAATAAATTTATGTTTTATATCTACTGTTTTTTATATCTTTGTTTACAAAGATAGTAAACAACCTGATACAAAGGTTCACTTAACTGTGCCTACATAAATTGACAAGTTGTAAGGACCTTTATAATAAATTATTATTATTTTAGTATCTTAATAAATATTAAAAAAATCGGCCAAGTGCGAGTTGTAGGAGTGGTTCCGTACCAGTGACTAGGTAAACAACAGTACCATTTACGACTATCCCGTTGGCGCAGTTTGTGGTGACCCTGCTTTCTGCTCCGGGGGTTGTGGGTTCGATTCCCACCCTGAGTCTGGGTGTGATGTATATATTTATTTATATATTTATATATGTATTATTTATAAGTATGTTGTAAAAATGGCGTATTCCCGTACAATAAAGCCAATTTTTGCCCTCTTAAGTTATTCATTTTATTTTAATTGTAGTATTTGTTATTATAACGGCACCAGAAACACATAATTCGTGAAAATTTCAACTGTCTAGCTATCGCCGTTCATAAGATACAGCCTGGTGACAGATAGACGTACGGACGGACGGACATATAGACAGCAAAGTCTTAGAAATAGGGTTTCGTTTTTGCCCTTTGGGTACGGAACCCTAAAAATGCAAAATTTCGCTATCTGTCATGAAATAAAATTAATTTATTAATCGACACTAACACTAATGTTTGAGGTTTATAATCAATTTACAGCTCATTTGAAATTATACCTTAGAAGTAGAAATGTGTGTTTGATGTAATTATTTTTAACAATGATTATGGATTCATTTGTTTGTAATCATTACTACAGAGTTAATAACATAAAAAACAAATGGTGTTTGCATAATAGCTTTTTGGTTCAGTTTTGCTCCAGACTTGTGAGTTTGATTCCTACCCAGCAATGGTTGTAGTACCTATATGTATTTTTTCATATATGTACCTGTAACACAGACATAGAATTGCCAGGCTTAAGAGAAGGTGACCGAACGTGTAGGTGTATTAGAGAGAAATTTTTTTGTGTTCCTTAGAAGGACCGGACCAGGCATGCCCGATCTGGACCGGATAAGGTATGTAACGCAGAAGATTTGTCTGATCCAGTATGCCTTACCATACTTGATGACATTTTACATCATGCTATCCTGATCTGGACTAGACCTAGTCCTGATGCACTTATGCCTTACCATACTCGATTATATTTTACATCAGGCTATCTTTATCTGGACCAGACCTGGTCCTGATAGGGCTTGCCGGATTTGGCATGCCTCATTCTATCCTAATCCGGTCCAGATAAATGATCTGGTTGAGCCTGACTATTTTTCTAGTCGGGAAGATAATTTTTTTTTCACATATCACTTAAAACCAGTTTCGTATTTATACGTCACTGTTATATGCTTTAAATTTTTCTTAGCATTAACTTTAAATGAAAAAAGAAATGGATATATTATATTCGATCCCTGCCTTGAAGTTGAAATAAATGTAAATTTTTAAATCTGCTCAATATGATCAGTGCGAATTCAACCGGTTTAGTTTATATATATGTATCAGTATCATAATATCAAACTCACGTTTGCTTCTGGTTTTCCCGTTTAATTAACAATTCTCAGAATAAAATAGTTCTTATTCGCAGTTCCTATGCTTTAAATCTATTAAATAAATATTGAATGACCTCACTAGCGAAAATTTCTATGTTAAGCAAATATTTTGTTGATTGATTAATATGACAAGTTATACAGGTAAAGTTTGAAATTAGAGATTTATGTGTTCAATAGGATCCTTATTTTACTTACCTGAGAACGACAATTTTAAAAATATCAACGAAAATGGCAGGGAAACATGAAACAAAATATAAATAGTTAATTTTCTGATATCAGATGACATTTTCGGCAACTATATAAAGACGACTTCAAAAAAGGAGGAGGTTACTCAATTCGACCGGATATTAATGTATGTTCGGGCATAGCTACGTCGTTTATGAACCGATTTTGATCATTCTTTTTTTGTTGGAAAGGACATATCCTAAGTGTGGTACAATGGATAAGGAAACCAGGATCTGATGTTGGGATCCCAGAGAAATCGAGGGATACCCTCGAAAATCCGCATAACTTTTTACTGGGTGTACCGATTATGATTATTTTTATTTAATCGAAAGCCGATGTTTATCATGTAGTCCAATTTAAATTTCATCGAGATCTGATTACAAGTTTTGGAGTAAAAATCAAAATCAAAATCAAAATCAAAAATAGCTTTATTCAAATAGGCTCCAAGAGCACTTTCGAATCGTCATTTTACAAATTAAAACTTTAAAAATTAATTATTATTTTTGTAAAAGTGAAGCTACCACCGATTCGGAATGTAGATTCTGCAGAGAAGAATCGGAAAGAAACTCCGCAGTTACTCTTTTGAAAATAGTATATAAACTGTGTTTTAGAACAAAATTAGAAACATGTTGCATGAAATACAGCGTCACTAAGTCCACACATCTTTATCAACTATGTAATCCTGCACCGAGTAATAAGCTTTATCTATTAATTTTTTTTTAATAAAAACTTTAAATTTATGTTGAGACAATTCCAAAATCGTTTGTGGTATTCTATTATACATGCGAATACCATGACCCAGAAAGGAAACGTTTACTTTGCGCAGTCGAAAACTTGGAGTTATAATTTTGTTATTCCGTCTCGTGTTTACAATGCGATTATTACTATTTATTTCAAAACAATGAATATTTTGGTGGATATACATAATATTGTTATAAATATACTGCGACGTGATCGTTAATATGTCCACCTTTTGGAAAACATCCCGTAGGGAGACTCGAGCTCCACGATCGTAAATGCTGCGAATAGCCCTTTTTTGAAAGATAAATATATTCTCAATATCTGCAGCATTACCCCACAGTAACAAGCCGTAAGACATAACACTATGAAAATAGCTAAAATATATTAAGCGTGCAGTTGCAACGTCGGTCAGTTGTCGTACTTTTCTAACTGCGAATGCCGCGGAGCTGAGTCTACCATTCAAGGTTGACAAATGGGAATTCCTCTGAAGTTTTGAGTCCAAATGTATCCCTAAGAAAACTGTAGTATCATTGACAATAAGCCTCTCGTTATTTATTATAAAATTATAATTTGGATGCTTAACATTAGGTAACGAAAACACAACGCACTTGGTTTTTTTGGCGTTCAAAACCAAGTTGTTTATTTTAAACCAATCTTGAATTCGCGACAAAGAAGCGTTCACGTCATAATTTACTTCTACTACTAGTAATCTTTGATAATGCGTATTTACTTGACTATTTTTTCGTTTACCTACGTTGTATTAGGTACTTGTCGATGTAATTGAAGTCGGTTTTTTTTTAATTATTATCATATATTTTTTAATAAAAATGTATAAAAGGATATTATATTAATCAACCGAATATGCTTATTAGTTTTATTACTTTTTGTCGTTTTCTTCTCAACAATTTTTGGGTTAGAGAATTGCTTCATAGGAACTTAATCATATTAGTATGAGGAGATATTTGAATTTTTTGGAGCTCACAATAAAACTCTCAGATTAGCTGAGAGCCTCACTCTGAAAGTACCAACGTGTGCAGCACACTATCTCACTTTGATTAATTAGTTTTTTTTTACTATTTGTTTCACGTTTACTTATTTTATCTTCTATTTCTTATTAACTTTGTTAACTAGTAACGTCATGCTATGTATGTATATATGCGCGTGCGCGTGTGCGTGTGTCTGTGCATGCGTACGTGCGTGCGGTGCGTGCGTGCGTGCGTGTGTGCGTGTGTGCGTGTGTGCGTGTTGTGTGTGTGTGTGTGTGTGTGTGTGTGTGTGTGTGTGTATATCTTATTCTATATATCTAGCATTGGTTTATAGTGCTTTTCCCTGATATAGAGAAGCCTACTTTTTTAGTTTTTTAACTGAATATGTATATAATAATTAAAATAGCATATTTTCTATTTTCAGTCCCAATTACAATATGCCATACCAACGTCATAACTACGGAGCTTCTGGAGAGCGTCTTTGGAGTCCCAGACAGTATATCTAGTCCATCAGCTCTTCAACAGACAGTGCCTGTTGCACCTCAAGCCGATGACCCAGACTATGAAGAGAGCGATGACAAATACGTGCCAGCAGTGGTCGATTATGATAAGTTCGACTGGACTCTCACCAAGGTAATGGGATTTATAGACATATACTCGTACATACATGCTGCGATATAATGTCATCTGTAAAACAAACGTTTAAATTTTTTTTTAATGGATTGTTTAAAGTTAATAAAGTAATATCTATCAAGAATCATTTATATTAATGAAATCACAATTTGTTTAATATCTACTCCAATTTGATTAAAAAAAAACTCCGATTGGACAATATTGACAGATTAGTAAACTATTTATATTGAAGGTTTAGTGGTGTTTTTAAAATTATAAGAATAACAAAATCTTCATTAGATTGTTATTTTAAAATAATATTAACTAAGTCTTTATGTGATTGGTTGAAAAAACTTCTTTATTTCACTACCCTAGAACATAAAATTATTATTTTGAAATTTTGATCTAAGTGCCTTTTTCATTTTATTTTCAATTATTACCTTTCCAGCGAGTGGCTTCGAGTTCGCAGGAAAATTTCCTCATATCACCGCTAGGACTTAAATTAGCTCTTGCGATTCTGACGGAAGCAGCTACAGGTACTACCCGTACTGAGCTCTCATCTGTTTTAGGTTTTGACAATGATAAAAAACTCGTGAGACAGAAATTTGCAGTGATTCTGAGCTCTTTAGAGGTGGGTCTATGTTTACCTTTCATTATTTTTCATTTGAAACATTCTACTTTTGCTATTGTTAGTTGAACACAACAATAATAAAATTAAAATTGTAATAATTATATTAACTTTTTATAAAATCTTTAAATGTAATACTTATTTTTTTCGAAATTTTACATATTTATACTTTGCAGAGAATAACTTAAGAATTGAAAACCAATTATATCAACAATGCTTATTTCAATTGCAGACCAAGTCTACGCAGTATATACTGAACTTAGGTAGCAGAGTATACGTTGGATCAACCGTTTTACCTCAACAGCGCTTTGCCGCTATAGCTTTACAGTCCTACAAGACTGAAATAAAGAGCTTAGATTTTGGTAACCCTATAAACGCCTCCAATGAAATTAATGCCTGGGTTTCAAACACTACTGAAGGAAGAATAGCAAGTTTAGTCAAAGCAGGTATTAAGCACATAATATTGAAAGTAATTAAGCATTCGAATAATACTTATATAGATATACACATTTCCAAATACGATAAGAATGTTTTCGAAGTCAACGTTTTTAAAATAACACGAGGTAGTAGGTAAAAATTGTATTCCAATAAAAGGTAGGTAACCTACCAAAAATTTTCGTACGTTTATTTATATAAATACGTTGCTAGCTTCTAAGTAAGGGAATGATCTGAAAATTGACATCATTGGATGGTTATCCCCCAATCACTCGGCTTTTTAAGTTCCAAGGTGGTAGTGAAACTGTGTTATCCCTTAGTCGCCTCTTACGACACCCACGGGAAGAGAGGGGGTGGCTATATTCTTTACTGCTGTAACCACACAGCATGCTAGCTGACTACTACTAATAATGTTTAATTGTAATTATCGCGTCATATCGTTTTCAGATGACGTAGCTGGAGTCTCCGCATTAGTGTTGAACACAATATTCTTCAAAGGCACGTGGCAGCATCAGTTTGCTCCCAATGGCACTAAATCCAGGTTATTCTACATGTCACCTGAAGCTAAGAAAGAGACCTCGTTCATGAACATAAAGAATAAATTTTTCTATACCGAATCCTTCAAATTCAATGCTAAAATCTTAAGAATGCCGTATATGGTAAGTGTCTAAGTTTATTAATGGTTGTTGATTGTACGTATAACGGAATATATAGGAAAAATAATTCTTTTTATAAAATTTAAACAAAATGTTTTGTTTAAGATTTTTGTCTAATGCATATTTGGCTTGCATTAAAAGTCATTCATGGTCAATTCTATGTAAACTTTTTTTTTATAAAATTCATCAGAATTCTCTTTTTTCAGGGCAACAAATTTGCAATGTACATTATCGTCCCAAATTCTTTGACTGGTTTATCTCAGATTTTCAATGACTTAAGTGCCTTAAGATCAGAACTATACTACCTTCAAGAGCATCTTGTCGATGTTACACTTCCGAAGTTCCAGTTTGAGTACACTTCGCTTTTGGATGGAGTTCTTAAAGAGGTCAGTAGCTTTACTAGCTATAACTTATCTATATTGGGTACGTGCCTGAATCAAAACTCTTCCACAAAAAAAACAACATTTTTGTGGAACAAATTTTGTTTTACTACGAGGCTTGTTACAATCGCTCTGGTACAGTGCAAGTACAGTAGTGCGAGTAGTCGCCCAAAACACCGACGGTTTGCGGGTTGGATTTCCGCTCGTGATGGATATTTGTATTTGTGAAAATATCTCTTTCTGGTTTGGATGTCTTTCCTTTATTTATATTTGTGAAAATATTTCTTTCTGGTTTGGATGTCTTTCCTTGTGGGTCTCCCCACAGTACCTCGGAGAGCACGTTAAGCTATCGGTCCCGGTTATTATCATAAATACCTGATAGCGACCGTTACTCATAGTATATAGCGGCCAATCTGCAGTGTAGCAGCGAGGTGGATTATGCTTCGATCCTTCTCCTACACGGAGGAAGAGGTATGTCCAGCAGTGGGATGTTACAGTTTAAATGCGATGATAGTGTGTTATTATATTATTTCAATAACCATAGTTCGATTGTGTTTTGAAACATAGTATTAAAATGCCAGTGCAAATTGCTTGAATAAACATACACAAAGTTATTGTAACAAAAAGTGTAACACTACTACAACCTACCCAAACGTAACAATTGGTTGACCGTAACATTTGATTTATTATAATTTTTTAGTATGAGTACTCTGTAGTCCTTGCCACACTTTTTAAATAAAGTGCCCTAAGACTATGTGATTTTGCAATGAAAAATATTCGTTGTTTTTCCGTAAAATAACAATGGATATTGTATTTAAAAAGATTGGTATGACGAAGTTTCCCAATTGCAACCATGTAAATAGACTTCTATGACTAATTTCCATTCTGGTTATGTGACACATAAATACTAAAACTAAGTAAGGTCATAAATATTTTGATACGTGGACGACATGATTCTAATGAGTCTAATGTGATATTTGTATATTGTATGATTGAGAATTACTTCTTATTATTTTGCTATAAACTTGAATATTTCTTAATTAAGGTCCACTTCCACCCAAAACCTTAATAAAAGTTCGGCCGAAAAATTCGGGAGCCGCAAACTTTTTGGCCTCGAGACACTGAATCTTGAAATACGCCACTGGTTTTGGTAACAATAAAAAATTAACGTTTTTACATATTTTATCACGTGTAAAAAGGCACACGACTGTACATTGACCTTAACTTAAAAATGCACGAATTATTACAAATTACACACTATACAAATACACTATACAAATACAATATTCAGGGCAGTGAATACAGTTATAATAATACAATATGTAATACAGTTATGATTTATAAATAGCTGAAAATAGATAAAAAGATTAAGCAAAATTAATTACGTGATACTTTAAAACGGTTTTAATTAAAATATTATAAAAAGGTATGTTTTAAGTTTTCATCACAGAAACTCATACTTTTTTTGCTTATATGTTTTTAAGTAAAGCTTTTTGTTTCTTACTGTTTTAATGTTACTAGTGGTCGCCCAATAGTCGAAATTTGACCATAAATAATTTAAACTAGGTAAAAGTTTGAACGTTATTAAAGTTCTGTTGTCAAAGACTACACTTCTATTATAATAAACAAAAGAGTATATATTCGTGTGTGTGTCAAATACGTGGTAGTGTGTGTAACGTTATTTTATTGATTTAATGATTTTTATACATAATTTAAAAAAATATTAGCATTCTGCACTCCTTCTCTATATGAACTATAAGTGTGCGAAATTTCATACTCCTCCGTCCGCACAATTTTCGTAGAAAGGGGTACAAAGTTTTTGCTTCACGTACTAATATATAGATTACGTACGTTGTTGGTAAAATTAATTTTAAATTTATATTTAATTTTTTATACATAGTTTTAAAAACTACTAAATCCCTAAAAGTTATTTTTTATTAATAATATATATTAAATAAATATTTATGTTTTTCCGATGATTCAATGTCGTAAGTAATAAGTCGTTAGCATTTTCCTCATCAAGAAACTCTTGTACATACGCAAACGGCTAATGTGGGTATTTCCTCACAATGTTTACATTTGATAGACTCGACGGAATAATTTATGTGGTTACTAACTGAATAATAGTAAAATAATAAAAATAGTTTTATGAATCAATATGGTGTTATAAATTAAATTTTAATATAAAATTGAATCAGCTCGTAAATGTTTACTTCTAGATTACTTCACATAAGTACAAAAATGCTGCACATTTGGTTGCTACTCAATTACAGCCTAAATTAATAGAATAAATATAAAACAAAGTCGGATTCGTTCGAACACTTATAACTCGAATGGCTGGACCGATTTTCATGATTTTTGATTTGTTGTATTTGTCTCCGTCTAAAAACATTGGAAAATTGACGAAAAAATAAAATAAAAGAAAAAACAATTCCAATAAAAATGTTCATGGGTTTCGTAACTGTCAAACATTTAATATTTATCTCATCGATACGGTAAACTCTCTCTTTAAATTAAAGAACGTATTTAAAAAAAGGTTTTGAATCGACAAGATATATCCACAATATTCGGATAATGGAATATTTTAGATTTTAAAAACTAGCTGACCCGGCAAACGTTGTCTTGCCACTAAACGCTATTAAAAAATAGGGGTAAAAATTTAGGGGTACTAATTTAGGGCTTTGTATGTATTTTTAAATTTCAAATCACAATAAAATAAAAATAGAAAAATTGTCAAAAAAAAAAACTTTTTGGGGCCACCATTATCATTTAGGGGTATGAAAATGAATGTTGGCCGATTCTCAGACCTACCCGATATGCACTCAAAATTTCATAAATCTCAAATCAAATCTCAAATCGGTCCAGTCGTTTCGAAGGAGTTTGGTATCAAACACGGCGACACGAGAATTTTTATTTATTTATTTATTTATGCATTAACAAAAACTTAGAACTAACATTACAGTAACCCAATGCGTTAGTTAAGTTTATCACAACAAGTAACATTAAATTTAACAAACAATTTAAACAATTCAATAAAAACAAAATAATCAAAAAATATAAAATAATCAATAAATAATCACGCTTAAAAAATTCATAAAATTCATAAAAAAAAAACAAACATAATAATAATACAAATTATTACATTTATATTAATAAAATTAAAATCAATGTCAATATGTAACATTAAATTTATCAATTAATTAAAACAGTTCAATAAAATCAATAAAAAGAATAATAATTTTACGTCTAGTTAATCATATAATCAAATCTAAAAAAAAAAAACAAAATTCATAAAAACAAACATTCAAAATTTTATATATAAGATGTAGATAATTATAATTGGTTATCCAATATTTATGCGTGTGTTAAGAAAAAGAAAGTAAAATATAAATAATAAACAATTTATAATATATTCATACTTTATTAATCTAAGAATTATTATCTGATCAGTGAAATTAAATACTTTTATCTTTAAGAAGCGTATAATGAATTAAATATCTTGTAACAATTTATCACCAATATTATTACATAAGTACTTATTCATTATAATTATATGTATACCATAACTAATACATAATAATACTTATCTTTTTCCCCGAGAGCTCCGCACCGGTCGACGTCACAAACAAGAATCCCCAATCGAGTCCGAACACTCGTTTTATAGACGACGACAAAAAAGTATAGTCCTACCCACATCTTATATTATCAAATATTACATTTCTTTATTTACACTTTAGTATACACCAAACAAGAAATAAAATAAACAAGCAACATTAACAATAATAATGTGAAACAACTCTATAGACATACATACATTCCTATATAGATAGATACATTATAAATTAACTATTTCATTACTTATAATCTGATACGGCCATACTGACAAGTACTTCGCTCTCGAAGTACAATCACAAAATCCCCCATCAACAGTGATATTTATTATATCATTATATATTACTACGATGATTTCACGATGAAGCCTGGTTTGGACTCTTATCGGACAGGAGAAACAAAAAACACCAGAACAGCGACATCAGTGACACTAGCACATCTTTTCCTTGTTCGGTGTGTGGTAGAATCTGCCGCTCCCGTATCGGCTTGTACAGCCATCAGAAGAAATGCTCTTCAGACACCGCTTAAATCGTCTGGAATAGACGTAGAGGCCTATGAATGAATGAATGAATGAATATATTACTAATTAATTATTACATACATAATACTTATAGGTACATTCGTTTACTTAGTTTCAATAATCGTTTTATAATCAGACCTTACTGTGCAGATCAAACACCCCGCAGTCAGTGAAGCTTAATCACTCGCAGCCAGTGAATATCATACAACAGCTAAGGTTCCAATTCATCCATAATCCGTAATAATACAAAATATATCCATAATCCTTAATCCATAATCCATCCATAATCCATAATAATACAAAATATATCCATAATCCGTAATACATAATCCATTCATAATTCATAACAATACATAATATTTTATACCAATTATAATAAATCCTAACACACTAGAACTATCCAACTAGGCTGCAACAACTTCGAGAAGGAGGCCAATAGGAGGATTCGGTTGGGCTGGGCGGCGTTTGGCAGACTTCGTCGAGTCTTCACTTCGAAGATTCCGCAATGCTTGAAGACAAAAGTTTTCGAGCAATGCGTCCTGCCTGTGTGAACATACGGAGCCGAGACGTAGACGCTGACGAAGGGACTGGTTCACTAGTTTAAAGTCGCTCAACGTGCAATGGAACGGGCTATGCTTGGGGTCCCTCTCAAAGATAGAATTAGAAATGAGACTATCCGCAAGAGAACGAAAGTAACCGACGTAGTCTACAGAATTAGCAAGTTGAAGTGGCAGTGGGCTGGTCATCTGTGTCGCAGGACCGATGGCCGTTGGAGTAGACGTCCTAGAGTGGAGACCGCGTCTTGGCAAACGTAGTGTGGGACGTCCTCCGGCCCGTTGGATCGACGATCTACGTAAGATTGCCGGTGTAGGCTGGATGAGGATTGCGGAAGACCGGGATATCTTGCTCAGTCCACTCTCCAGGCCATAGGCGAATTTTTTTCTTTTGCAACTATAATGTTTCTTAAATTTCCAATACCTTTTAATAAGAATCTGTCATTATGTAATATAGTCCTAATCTTATATGGCCTTGATTTACATCTATGTTATCTCTACGTACTTGGTCAAAGCGATCTTTAAATTTATCAGCAACAATATTAAGACGTTGGTGTGCTAGCCTACGATCAGCAGTTACGTCAATGATATTATGATCTTGTATTATCTCATCTACTCGAGCTTGTATACAAGGAATGTTAGACTTTCTACCACTAAGCAACCTAATAGGTGAAAAGCCGGTCGATTGCTGTACAGTAGTGTTTAAGGAAAGTTATAGTTTCCACAATCCACAGAACGCTCGGCCAGTCTGACACATTGGTACAAGAAGTGCTTATCATATTTGTTATTGTAGCTACGTACCGTTCGACTTGGCCATTCCCCCGGGGAGTACCAGTCGCTACCATATGATGCCTAGTTTGCCATTCATCAAATAACTGTCGCAATTGTCTTTAACATAATTGTGTTTGCAGACAAACGAAAAAAAAAAAACTACTTAAATTATATTGACAAGTAATACAACGTAGGTAGATGAAAAAAATAGTCAAGCAAATACGCATTATCAAAGACTACTCCAAAGGTAGTTATCAGATTTCAATAAAATTTCAATGTGACCACATGATAAACACCAACTTTCGATTAAATTAATAATTATAAAAATCGGTACACCCAGTAAAAAGTTATGTGGATTTTCGTGTTTCCCTCGATTTCTTTGAGATTCCATCATCAGATCCTAGTTACCTTATCATTACCAAACTAGGGATATCTACTATTCAACAAAAAAAAGAATTATTAAAATCGGTATATCCAGTAGAAAATTATGCGGTATAATACAGCGTAGATCGACGAAAAAAAAAAGCGTCAAGTAATAACGCATTATGAGATATAACTCAAAAAGTAGTTTTTAGATCACAAATAAATTTAAATGGGACCAAATGACAAACCACCTTTCGATAAAAAAAATTGTCGAAATCGGTCCACTCGGTCAAAAGTTCTGATGTTACATACATATACAGTCGAATTGAGAACCTCTTCCTTTTTTTTGGAAGTCTGTTAAAAAATTAGTTCCACGATCGGTTATTATTAAGGATGGCGTACCGTAGTCCGTGAGAGAACTTCGTTAAACCTCGACTAGTTCCTCGGCGCCTGCTGTGGCAGCTTAGTGGATGCTGGTCCACTTGAATTCAACACCAAGTTTTTCTATGCTCCGACACCAGCCTTCAGCACCATTGTCGTTATTCTCTTGATCGAAGACATGTAAATATAATAATAATAATTTAATTCAGACATATGTCCATATTTTTGTTAGTTACTTGTTTTTCCGAAACTATGTTAGTTTAAACAATTGTGACAAAACAAATTATACCAAATCAAAATCACACCAAAATCAAAATGAATATACTAAAATTCAATCAAACCCAAAATTAAAGTCATCACCAAATTCAAAACTAAAATTTAATATTACAGTAATTAAAATTTAAAATTAAAATAAATACTAAAATTCAAAATTACAATAGTTAAAATTAAAAACAAAATCACTAGTAAAATTTGATTAAATCTGGAATTAAAATCAATAAAGAAACAAAAATCAATATTAAAATTAAAACAAAATTAAAATTAAAACTAAAATCAAAATTCAATCAGTTGAAAGGATAAAAATAATGACATTCAATTTAAATTAAAAATAAAAAAATACAATATATTAAATTATCACAAATTATCACCCTATTCAACATAAATTCAAAATTAAAACCAAAATCAAAAATCAAAACTAAAATCAAGACTAAAAACAAAAATCAAAATCGAAATCGAAATCAAAATTAAGATAAAAATAAAAAGCAGTGTCATCCGAGCGCCGATTTGAGGAAATTGCTTCTTGAATGGCTTCTTCCATCAGACCTTCTAGTAGTTGGAATGGCCCCATAACCTTCAAAAAAAACACACATTATTGTAGGTAAATTTGGGTGATATCCCACTTCTGATGTTAAGAAAAAGAAAGTAAAATATAAATAATAAACAATTTATAATATATTCATACTTTATTAATCTAAGAATTATTATCTGATCAGTGAAATTAAATACTTTTATCTTTAAGAAGCGTATAATGAATTAAATATCTTGTAACAATTTATCACCAATATTATTACATAAGTACTTATTCATTATAATTATATGTATACCATAACTAATACATAATAATACTTATCTTTTTCCCCGAGAGCTCCGCACCGGTCGACGTCACAAACAAGAATCCCCAATCGAGTCCGAACACTCGTTTTATAGACGACGACAAAAAAGTATAGTCCTACCCACATCTTATATTATCAAATATTACATTTCTTTATTTACACTTTAGTATACACCAAACAAGAAATAAAATAAACAAGCAACATTAACAATAATAATGTGAAACAACTCTATAGACATACATACATTCCTATATAGATAGATACATTATAAATTAACTATTTCATTACTTATAATCTGACACGTGCGTTCAGAAATTTATTTTTAACCGACTTCCAAAAAAGGAGGAGGTTCTCAATTCGACTGTATTTTTTTTATGTATGTTACATCAGAATTTTTGACCGTGTGGACCGATTTCGACAATTTTTTTTTAATGGAAAGGTGGTTTGTGCTAATTGGTCCCATTTAAATTTATTTGACATGTAACAACTACTTTTCGAGTTATATCTACTAATACATTTTTACTTGACGCTTTTTTCTTCGACCTACGTTGTATTATACCGCATAACTTTCTACTGGATGTACCGATTTTGATAATTCTTTTTTTGTTGAAAAGAAGATATCCCAAGCAATCCAATGGTACTAACCATGATAAGGAAACCAGGATCTGATGATGGGATCCCAGAGAAATCGAGGGAAACTCTTGAAAATCCGCAATAACTTTTTACTGGGTGTACCGATTTTGATAATTCTTTTTTTGTTGGAAAGAAGATATCCCTAGTTTAGTACCATGATAAGGAAACCAGGATCTGATGATGGGATCCCAGAGAAATCGAGGGAACTTCTTGAAAACCCGCAATAACTTTTTACTAGGTGTACCGATTTTAATAATTTTTAATTTAATCGAAAGCTGATGTTTGTCATGTGGTCACATATAAATTTTGTTGAGATCTGATAACTACTTTTTGAGTAATCTTTGATAACGCGTAGTTACTTGACTATTATTTCGTCGATCTACGTTGTATTACTCGTCGATGTAATTGAAGTCGGTTTTTTTTCGTTTGCGAGCAAACACAATTATGTGTAAACAGCTTTCTTCCATATATTAATAATCCATTTTTAACAGCGAAACAGATATATACAGATATGCCATTAATTATCATCATACATATATTCATATTGATAAACAATATACCTGATATATGATACATATATCATACCTATAGGAATATACCTATATAAATATATCTACCTATACTAATATTATAAAGCTGAAGCTTTTGAATCTTCAATTTTTTCAAACATATTTCAAGCACGACTGGTTAGAATTGAAAAGTACTTTTTGTGTTAGATAGCCTATTTTCCGCGGAAGGCTATAGGCTATATAACATTGTTACCTTTTTTTATATTAACGCGGGTGAGACCGCGGGGCACAGCTAGTAATATTATATATATCTATATATATACAAATATTTTTAAAAAATAAGTATCATTAACTGTAATTTATAATTTGTCATATTTTTTAGCTGGGTGTAAGACAAGCTTTCGCAGATACTGCCTCATTCCCCGGCCTCGCTCGTGGTCAAGTCCTTGCCAACAGGCTGAAGATTTCCAAAGTATTGCAGCGTTCTGGAATTGAAGTGAACGAATTAGGAAGCACAGCATACTCTGCTACAGGTATATATGTGTCTCATATAGTAGTTTATTTTAATCAAAATAAATTGATATAACTAGATTGATAAACTGATATCGTTTGATAACGAGAAGAGAATTTGCTTAAGTGACTATCGCTGCCCATAAAAAGTATTAGTTTAGATGATGCACAATGCGTTACTGTCTTAAAGAATAAAAGAAGTGATGTAAATACGACCTAAGCATATTAAGGATTATACGTAGGTTTTTTTTTCCAGAAAAGTGTAAGTTTAAAAAAAAAAGCGTTTTTAGCGCTTTGTGACGAAAACGAAAAGTGACTACGATTTATACTGGTAGTTTCGAACTGGTCAAGCTAGTCGTTTACCTTATTAACTGCTAATCATTGTAATAAAATGACCTGTCTTAATTATCTAGTATGACTTAAGCTCATCGTATATTGTTCATAGATTTATTTTTTATTCTATAATTTATTAACCCTCTCAGTGGAATTTTTATTGCCACTAGTTATTTCCATTTGGCATATATAATACGCGTTTTCTATGTATTCAATGATACATAAATCAGAGTTCGGGTAGATAATATTATTAAAATACAGACATATCCTTGAAATCAACAATTCAGTTTTTTAATGAATCTAGCGAGTCTTCAATTCGCACGGTAATATCATAATATATTGGTTAATATGCTTATAGTTTATATCTTTCACTATCCTTAGTATTTCAAAAGCAAATATAAATTAACCATATATTTTTGCATTTGACTCGAAAGCCTTGATAAGTACGTTCAAATGACAGAGAAGTTTTTCAGCTTTACCTATGTTTATTCTTGAGTTATTCATTGTAATAATGCAATATTTATTGTTATATTCCTAGAAATCGCTTTAGAAAACAAATTCGGTGAACAAATGATGCCGGTTGCTGAGGTGGTCGCGAACAAGCCGTTCCTGTTCTTCATTCAAGACGAGTTGACAAGACAGCTCCTGTTTACTGGCCGCGTATCCGACCCGACACTCTTCGACGGCGCTTTAAAATATAATTAATACTTTAACAACAAATAAATAAATCAAAAACTTAATTTCTATATTATTTTATTAAAAAATGGCTTCCTTTTCATTATTTCGCCATCGTTACAGTTATTTTTTGCAACAAACAGAAAATACAATTATTGATGATAAAACAAAGTGTTTACTAAATAAGTATAAAAAAGCATTTGTATTATTAAATTAATTGTATTCCTAGCTCGATGTTAGATTTATTGACTTTCAATAAAAGTTTAACAAAACAATTTATATTTTGGAAGTAATACGAACATTGATAACTAGTCGTTCTACAAAAGTTTTTATCATCACATTTTTATCAACTCTCATATTCTTCTAGTAACTCGTAAGAATTAATAATTACTCATTTATATGAGAAATACATAAGAAAGAATACATTTTAAATAGCTATTAGTTTATAACAATTCTAGCCGAGCCGTTTCGGTAATATACAATAGTTCATTATACGATATCGTCACAAAAAAGCATAAAAGTTAGGGTAGAAACGCACTAGATTGATGGTAAGGTCACTATGCAGAAAAAAGTAACAAAACAATAAACGACGAAACACAAATAAATATAGTTACATAGATCTTCATATGTTTAACTAGACAGCCAGACGAAATCTATACAAATAAATAAAATTGGAGTGTCTGTTTGTAATATTAAAATAAACACATTTTAATAAATGCATGGATTTATACACGGTACATATACATTTTTTACAATTTTTGTCTGTCTGTCTGTTTGTTCCGGCTAATCTCTGAAGCGGCTGGACCGATTTTGACGGGAATATCACTGGCAGATAGCTGATGTAATAAAGAGTAACTAAGGCTACTTTTATTTTAGAAATCTATTTAAATTATAGCTGTGCGAACTGAATTATAACTTTTCCGTTAAATCCCACGCAGACGAAGTCGCGAGCACAGCTAGTTCTAAATAAGAATAAATATTTATGTATATAATTTTAAAAAATATATATAATTAAGGTTTTAATTTATTAATTACTTTATTTTTTCTGAGATTTTGTAACCTAGTTATGTTAACTTAGTTATTTATGGCTCAATCCAATAAACTGAAAATAAGTGTTACATCGTAAACCAAGCAATTCATTATTGACCCAATATGCAAGTAAACTGCTGTAGAAGGAGAAACCCTATAGTAACGTATATTCGCCATTCCATTTTACTACTCGTTTAACAAATCATATTAATTTGATTGATCAATATATCCATAATTCATACAATTTGACATTCCTCCTTACTATTATATTCATTCTTGTATTAATTTTATAAATTCACACAAAAAATAACTGTTAACTGTAATATCGTTTTCTATAATAATTTCAAATGGATTATACGAATTTTACTTTATTTTTTTAATCTGACCACCTCGCCGTGCTGTTGGGGCACATGGTGCGTTGTGTTGGTGTGTGTGAGAGGTAGATATGTTGGGTAAAGTGGATAGAGAGTATAGGGAGAGTCGGGGGTAGGTTAAAAATAAATAACTATGTCTAATATTGAATTGTAATAATTTTATAACAAGCTACCTCGTATTTAAACATTAAAAATTAACATTCTCACAATATACCTAGTGGCAATATCCCCGAATAAGAATGCAGATGGTTCTTAAACTACTGGACGAGTTAAAAATATAGCTGAGAAAATCACAAATCATCTTATGTTAAAAATAAACTTGATGAATATAAATGAATATTTGACTAGCTTTTTGGCGCGATTTGTAGTGGCCCTGCTTCCTGTTCCGCGAGTTGTGGGTTTGTTTCCCGCCTGTGTCTGGGTGAAATATTTGTATTTATATATTTATATATGTATTATTTCTATGTAAATTTTCATAAAAAATTGTTGTAACTGTCGGCTGTTACCTAGAACACAATCATTAACTTGCTTACCATAGGAACAGACGACCGAGTGTGTATGTTATATTTAAATATTCTCAGTTAAATTAGTAACCTACATAGGCATAAACTTATAGGTTATATGTCGTTCGTTTCTTTAGACTAGGTATACCTCAAATAAACATGAATAAAATAAAACTGTTATTTTATATTTACTCTGTATTAGAATTTAGTATAAGTACAATAAATACGTTATATCTTTTTCTTTTTCAACTTTGCCGAAACTAGCTTTTGATTTCCATTTAAACATGTTTTTAATTAGTATTGGTATCAAACACATTCGAATTATTTCATTTAGTTAAGTATATTTCATATCATCTTTAGAAGTCTTTATAAATATACTAGCTGTGCCCTCGACTTCGTTCGCGTGGAACTTAACAAAAAAGTTCAGTTTCCAGAGTTATAAAATAAATAAATTTCTGACATAAAAGTAAGTAAGTTAAGTCCCTAAGTTACTCCTTACTATATCAGATATCTGCCAGTGAAAGTCCCGTCAAAATCGGCTCAGCCGTTTCAGAGATTAGCCGGAACAACCAGACAGACAGACAGACAAAAACTGTAAAAAATGTTGTTTTGGTATAAGTACCGTATATATATACTACACCGTACCGTACCGTATATATATAGTCAGAAGTGGTAACAATATTCATATGCATTTAGTCAAAAGCGATTATTTGAATGTTACAAGCAGACATACCAATTTTATTTATTTGTATAGGTTACACCCCGATATACGATTTTAAATAGTATGTAAACCTACATCGCGATGTAAATAACAAGGGAAGCGAGTCATAAAATACCAAGTGTTTTTGTATGTAGCAATTCTTTTATTTTTATGAAAGGTTATTTTATGTAAATCGTCGTGCGAAAAGGAAATATGAAATTGTAAGCTCAACGTTCCCGCGTGGCGTCCCGGTCTCCCAATGATGAGGAGCTGGGTTTTAGGTATTCTGGCGCATACCATCTGCTCGGGATCTCGGACTCATTGATGTCCCTTATATCCTTCTCTTGGGGCGGAATACGCAGCTGTATTTCCAAGCGATAATTAATCGATAATTAAAAGGAATCCTTAACGTCGATTTCCCATTCAACATTTGCGATCTTGATATGTATATGTCTAACATATAACATAATCATCAATTAACAACCTTGCACTTTTGCAAATTTTGTTGTTATGTTAATAAACAGGTCGTTAACTAAACGTATTATTTATGACGTAATTGAGTAAACCAAAGAAACTCGACTATTTTAGTTCCGCATTTTATGCGACATTTTCTCATTCATTATCGTACCTCGTTCGTTTTCAGACCTCAAAGATCTGTCTGTGTTAACAATCATCCAATGGCTCTAAACTGTCATTGAGACATGGTTATTTGTCGTGTTAAGTCGTTTATAGCGTTAAATTTGTGTTGTTTTATGAAATAATTCAGAACATTTACGATATGTTTTTGTTGGTCGGTAAGTAATTATTACTTATTTACTTTTTACAATGTTCGAGTAATTTTTGTTTGCTTTAACGAATACGCCGAAATCCGTCTCATTTGTTTATTTTAAACAAATCTGTACCGGTTTAAAGTTTACTTTCATTGAAAAAATACAAAATTTTCCTTAAAATATTACAAAACTTTGGTAGTTTTTAAATATTTTTACTTTACTAGACATAAAAATATGAAATTTATTCATATATACATCGTGTTATTCAAATAAAATAGTAAAAATTTAAAAGAAATACAATATTTACTTGTTCTTAAAAATGTTTTGGATAAGAAATATATTTTAAAATTATAGTTCTTTTCTGTAAGACAAACTGGTTATACAAGGAAAATTTATCACAAAATTCAATGATAAAATCAACGCAGCATATTAACTTAATTGTTACCACACAAGGTTTTTAGTATATGTATCAGACATCCAACGTATATTTATTTACCACATTAGGTTCAATTCTGTTATTAGATTTAAGATATTTAAAAAAACATTTGAGGTCTATCCATAATCGTCATTACAGCCAAATACCTATGTATTTTTGTCATTTTTCTCTCCGTTTTTTTACACGAATTTAAATTAAAGTGAAAGCGATTTAAGTGCATATTATGAGGTAGGACACTAAATATTTTTTTGTCAAAATTTGACGACGTTTCCATGGGAAATGTAACAAAGTCGAAACATGCAGTTTGTTATAATGAATTAAAAAGTAGGCTACGTACTAATTTCGTTCGTAATTTTTTTTCTTGGAATAGAGATATTTTGAAGATTGTCTAAAATATATTCCAAAACGTTTGGCATATAAATTCAGAAATTACAAAAAGAATAACACTCATTAAATAAAGCTGACTAAAACTAAGATTTACAACTTTGTGTACGCATATTTTTTGTCAATGAATTGAATAAGCGTGTGAAAATTGTCTTAATACAGCATTACTGACGGTTCAAATTACGGCAGTATATCTACACATAAATTAAAGTTAGAAAAAGAATTACAAACACGGTATTGGGACTATCAGATGACGTATATCATGACTTGAGCGATTTTTGTATGAGAATTTTCGCAGTTTGTATTATTATCAATTTTATTTTGTTTGCAGTATTTCTCACAGCCGGGCTACAAAGTTTGGATTGTCGCGAAAATGTACATCCAGAAATTTCGCGTCTAAACTTTTTTGACACTGATCTCCTTCGTTATGCCGCTGAAGACAAAAAAGGAAATGTTTTGGTATCGCCAGCCAGTATTAAATCTATTTTAGCTATGATTTTGGAAGTCTCAAGTGGAAATACGCAGGCAGAGATTCAAAGTGCGCTTAGATTATCCCCGTACAAAGATGAAGTTAGAGATCAGCTAAATTTATATTTGAACGCTTTATACGTACGTATATTTTAAAAAAAATTCTTATTATATTTTATACAACAAATAATAACTGCAGCTTCAGAAAAATCTAAAAACGACGTAACTTCTTTTCGTCTTCAAGTAGGACCGATTCAGCATTTACCACAAATATCTGTCTTTTTATGATAACTGTACCCGCGACTTGGTTCGTGTGTGAGATTCTATCTCCTGATATCCCGATGATCCCGTGATCAGACCCGTGGGAATTATGGAATAAAATGCCGTTCCATAGGCAGATGTAAAGATAAAATAAATTTTTGAAAATGTTTTTAGTTTATCATGTAAATAAAAAAAATTACTACAAAGATTTGACCAAATAGGGTACATTTTTTGGTATGAATTTTAATTTAATAAATTGTTTTTTTTTTGTAATTTAAATTTTGGGATTTTAGGGTTTTGGGTTGCAAAAATTGTCGTATTATATAGAAAAAGTTTGGTTATTTCATACTTATGTGGGCGGTGGGTACTTGCGCATGATAAATGAAGAGTTCCGGGGTAAAAAGTGGCATATATGTTACTTCAAAACCTCCTCTATCTTCCAGTCCATAGTACCATCTCATAAAAATCGGTTTAGTCGTTCGGAAGATTAACCGGACAACCAGAAAGACAGACAGACGAGATAGATGAAAATTTTAATAACGTTTATTTGTTTTTAGTAGTATAGTGTAAATAATTATATGCACTTGAAAAAATACAATTATTTTTAATATTACAGAAAGACACTTCATTTTTATTTATATGTATTGGTAGATGAAAAAAGAGACTAGTTTACGTGTCACCTTGACTTGTTTTGAATTTTAAGACGTATTTTTAAGTTTTTGTAACCCGAATTAATTGTAATGATATTTATCTCGTATTACAGGCTAACACGTCAGGAGTCAATCTACAAAACTCAAATGGAATATTTGTATCAAATAGACTTAAGCTTAAGAAGGATTATGAACAAGCTATAAGAAACATTTACTATTCTACTGTTACTTCAATCGACTTTAGTGACCCTGTTAGCGCAGCTGATACCATCAATCGTTGGGTCAATGAGCACACGAAAGGGCTCATACCAGATCTAGTTCAATCTGGTAAGTAAATAATTACCCGTTTGTCGGTACATAAATGGCGTATTGCGAACAGGTTGCAATTTTTTACTTTTTGCAGTTTTGCTTATAAGTAATTAAGTATTCACAATCATCAAGAGCCATTGATTGTTCGACAGATGAGTGATGTTTTGAAAGCTTACGTATTACTTCTTAGCAGATGAAAGTTATTAGGTGCGAACCTACTAGCGATGGGTTAAATAATCTACCTACTTCACTGCAATAAAAATCAAATATTACCAATTTTAGAGAAACTAGAAGCCTTGCAGTTTTGCCAATGTTTACGACTACCGTTTCGTTACTAAGAGTCCTTGCGCAATTATTTTTATTAATAAATATTGCAAAATTGAAAATACATTAAGAAAAAATTGTAACTTAAAAAAAGGGCAAGGCGGTCTTATTACTAATACATAAAAAAATCTTACTGGTAACCACCATCAATAGATAATGGATAATTGATAACATGACAATAAAGTATAAAATTAATAATTTAAACTACATATTATGTACAGTACTCATACATGAAGAGAACTAAATTAAAATAAGGTAAATAATCATACTAAAACATATATACAAACTATTTTACTTCTCAAATTATTAGCTTCCGAAGAACACATCTTCTTCTTCTTGTACCTCTCCACTACTGGAGGTTGGCCGTCAGCTCAGCGAATTTTTCGCGGTCTCGCGCCAAGCGAGATAGCTCTTCCATGCTGGCGATCTTCATCCATTCGCGGATGTTGCGCAATCAGGACTTTTTCTTCTTCCAACGCGTCGCTTGCCCTCTACTTTGCCCATCATTATAATTTGGAGCAGCTGGTATCGCTCATGTCTCAAGACGTGGCCCAAATACTCGGCTTTTCTCTTCTTGACGGTTTGCGGTAACTTCCGGCTACTGGCAACGCGCTGGAGTACTCTCACTTTCGAAACTTTCTGTGTCCAGCCAATACGGAACATTCTGCGGTAACACCACATCTCAAAAGCTTCTAGACGCTTCTGGGTGTCGGCTTGCAAGGTCTATGCCTCGCTACCATATAACAGTACTGGCCAGACATAGCAGTGGAGTATTCTTAGTCTGAGCTTTATGGATAGTTTACGGCTGCACAAAACCTTGTCCATCCTTTTAAGGCTTGCTCGGGCAATTTCAATCCGGGTCCGAATTTCTTGCCCACAGTCCCATTCTTCATTTACCAAAGTACACATGTCAGAATTAAAATATCTTTGGCAAACTAATTTTTAAGTCTCGTTTATATTTATACAAATCTAAAGCTTTAGATGTCCGTTCCAGCGTAATCGACAAAAACGTTGCCGTTTCATCAAAATGTTGCCGTTTTATCCGTATTTTTTTTAAATCCGTAAAAGTTCCACTTCAGAAAACATTAAAATCGAGTGAGTTAAATACATTCTCGGCATAAAATTTTATCCGTTTACCGAAAACAGACGTTACCACTTCTTCCCTTTATTTTGTAAAATACTCGTTTCCCGAAGTAACAATGACAAATCTTGGTTTTTACCATATTATGTTAATGAACCAGTATACTGGGAGGTTTTAATTACATATTATAAGTGAGCCTCACAACTGCAATAAATATTTGAAGGAAATATTGTTAATACTGCTAGCTGGCAATCAGTTTCCATGGCCGAAAACATTACATTACGTTTTTTTTCCTTACGATCGCTGTGTCATGTAGAAAATTTTCCCCAGTATTATTATCTTTTTTTCATTATAATTCTAGTTACAAAAAGGAGATATACTTACATAAGTAATTCTTTTTACGTCAATGAACAAATAATTGGAATAACAAAATCACGGCCATTATAAGCCCGTGGATATATATTGTTATATTAAAATAAAAATGAAGAAGGATTCAAAGCTTTTTTAGCTGTTCTTTTTTATATATAAAAAAAGTTTTCATCTATCAGTGAGAGAGTTATAATTCTGTGCCTTATGTGACGAGTGATGTAAATCGAATACCCTTCTTGCAATTTTAACATTGGCAACATCAGAAAAAATAACGAATATTTTGGTCTAATTCAAGTTCTTCTTAAAAATTATTTCCGTAATTATAGCAGATTTGCTATAGTTACAGAAATATTTTTTTTCATAGTGATAAAAATGTGTTAAAAAATTCGTGACTTATATCATTACGTATATTACTCAAGTTTACCCCTTTATCAGTAATGAATCATTGGAAGTATTCAATACTATTTTTTGTCCTTTGTGATTAAAGAGCGATTGTATTGAATTTCGCAATTAATTTTCAGTACCCTTTTCGTATCTAGACTTATATTCTTTTGGACCTGAAACTTTCCTAAATCGGTAAAATTCAGGAAAATTATGTGAATAGGCGAGTGATAACAAAAAATAAATAAATCTAAAGAGTTATATCTTTATCTTTTGTTCGAGGAATATTCCGTTAGGATCAATATTCTAGAGTTTACGCAAAGACAAGTTTATGTGCAAAATAATTTAACTATAAAGTATTATTTATCACATATTTAAACACTTAATAACTACTCTTAAAATTTAATATTTACTAAACTTAACTTAAACCTATGTTGGAAGATAGTCTTTTATTTTACAAATGAATATACATACTCCAATTTCAATTGGAGCTATTCCATTTAGTTTACGGACAAGAATTTTTTGAAACCTTGCTCTCCTGTAAAATGACGATTTTGGAATGAAAATAAATTAATATGCATAAAACAAATTAGCATAGTAGTAGGCTAAAAATGATGTTCAACTCTTCACAAATCTGCTTAACTGCTAAACCCACCTTATTCCTAATATTCAGGAAGGATTATTAATACTTTCAAATTACCGCAAGAAATAACTGAGAGCTCATTAGAAATAGGAATTAGTAGGAGTTAATTAATAGGGGATTAGCGAAAAGTAATGAAAAAAGTTGACACTGATTTTAATAAGAGCTACATATGCTTAGTGTTTTATAACTTAATTAATATATTTATAATGATTTAAAGTAAAACGCTGATATTACTGCCATGGCATTGTAAGTAATTTGAAAATGCAAATTTATTTTGACGTTCGTTAAGTGTGTATAATAATCACCTTATGATGAAATAAATGTTTTCATTTCCATTTAATTTTAAATAGCGTAACTATTACAGAATCGCTGTACTTGTTTTTTACATTTATTTAACAGCTGCACATTAGTCAGATACACTATACATCGAATTGAAGTTTTAATACTTACAAACATGAAAGGAAGATTTTTTTCTCGAATCATGTAGTAGTCATAATATAAGTAAATAAATATTTCCGCGTGCATGTGTATAATTAAATGTTAAGACTCATCTTGTATCGCGATTTTACAGATGAAGGTCGATAGCAGAATCGAAATAAATTTAAATTTATTTCATCGATTGCTAGAATATTTATTTACGCAAGTAAATCTTTATTATGGGATTTATTAAAAAAAATAGGATAGTAAATAAGTACACAATTATATAGCTTGGCTTTTTCTACTTTAATTACTAAGCACTTATGTCGTTCTTTCAATGTTTGTTTGCATGTATTTTTATTCCTTTTATGCTTTATATTTTTCAAGTGTAGAAAAAAACATAGCTTATAGCTAAAAATTATTATAAGCATAATAATTTTTTCAGTTTTTATGTCTTAATATTAAATTTTCTTTGACTATGTTGACCATTTTCTGTACAGAATGTTTTCGTTTGATGTGGAAATTGTGAAAAATGTATTTTACATATTTTTTAGTCTAGTTGGCGCGGTTGTTATTCGTTTACTTTCATTCCAGGCGAAATTAATCCAACTTCAGAGGCCCTATTGACAAACGCTTTGTTCTTCAAAGGCTTCTGGCGTTATGCTTTCAATCCCAAGTATACTAGGGTTGGTTGCTTTTACAATGAAGGTATTTGTCAAAAAGTGGCTATGATGGAATTGTACGAAGACTTGTATTATGCATTTGTTGACAATTTAAGGGCGCATGCGTTAGAGCTTCCGTATCAGGTAAGGTAATATATATGTATATATCTAAAGTTTTCTTAAATTCAAATCGAATTGTTAATTTTTTATTCGATATTAGAGAGGCTATATCATAAACTCACGAATGCCTTGAAATAATGGTTCCTAGGTACACACTAAAATTTCTATAGAAGATTCTTTCTTCCAAATACAAGTTCCTGATAAATATCAGCTTCTAAATATGAATTTAATGCTCCAATTTGTAATAATAACTTGGATTAAATTAGGCTTTCTAGCAACTTCTGCTCTCGAACTGAAAGTACCTGTAAAATAATGTAAATCTTTAATAGATTACGCTTCAGCCTGTAATATCCCACTACTGGGCATAGGCCTCTTTACCCATATAAGAGAAGGATCAGAGCTTAATCCACCACACTGCTCCTTATTTTAATATAATTTATAATTTTTGTGAGTCGATTACAATAAACGAAATATAATTCGAATAAATCGTATAGGGAATATTTAAAAATTATTTTAATAAATCTATACAAATAAATAAGATTGGAGTGTCTGTTTGTAATATTAATGTTCTAAAATCAAGTTTCTTTTTAACTATTTAATATGGTGTTTAACTTCAGGGTGGCCGCTATTCTATGATTATTTTAGTTCCGCAAGACCGTACTGGATTAAACACTTTAATCAGAGATCTACCATACATGAGTCTACCTCAAATATCAATGTTAATGGAAATTACAAGCATGCGTCTGCATATGCCAAAGTTTACAGTTGACTACACAGAGAGCATGGTGGAACCTTTACAAAAAGTATGTCTACCATTCTTTGTATATTATTTTTTTTTCTTTCTATGCTGTCTTTAATATATTCACATTATTTTAACCTGTAAAGTACAACTCGTACCTGTGATTTTATTTGTACACTTAAAACCTAGTGATTATCAAAGATATCAACGATGTGATTCTTATTAATTATTCCTTCGCTTAATATTGCAGATACATACCTACTAATATTTTTAATTTTTTTAAATACTTGGCAGTTAGGTTTAAAATTTATCTTGGTGGCTATGAATGTCACGTAAAATAAAATACTTCTTAACCGGATTCCAAAAAGGAGGAGGTTCTCAATTCGACTGCATTTTTTATATACGTTACCTCAGAACTTTTTACTGGGTGGACCGATTTCGATTTTTTTTTGTAATCGAAAGTTGGTGTGTGCCATGTGGTCCTATTTAATTTTAATTGAGATCTAAGAAGTACTTTTTAGTTATTTAGTTAGTAGGTATAAGGTGGTACCTCGACCTTACAGAATATCACAGCTAAATTATACTGTTTTTAAGCAGTGTTGTGTTACTGTTGGTGAGTAAGGTGATCAGAGCTCCCGTTGAAGACGCCTATAAACTACGGTAATCGCGTATTATCAGCCGTACGCTTGTTTGCCGACCTAATTATATATAAAAAAAGTTGTATCTAATAATGCGTATTTGCTTGACTATTTTGTCGTCGATCTATGTTGTATTATAACGCATAACTTTTCACTGAGTATACAGATTTTAATGATTCTTGTTTTAATCGAAAGTTGATGCTTGTCTTGTAGTATCGTTTAAATATGATCGAGACATAAGTAGTAATTTTGTTGTAATCTTTGATGACGCGTATTAATGTGCATTGTGAAGGTACGTGCACGTCGTTGTCGTGACGCCATCTATCGGTACCCAATAAAACTTCTACTCGCCCAGATCTACTATAACGTAGTGAGCTGTATTATACACTAGACTAGCAGTTTCTTCATTATAAATAATTTTTTTAAATGATTTACAGATGAAGATATCCACTTTATTTACCAAAAATGCAAATCTTTCTGGAATGTTCGAAAACGGTTCCGCACAAGTAAACAATTTCTTGCATAAAGTCCACTTGTCAGTAGATGAAAATGGAACTGTAGCTGCTGCGGCGTCTTCCGCGATGGTTATACCACTCATAGAAGACGGAGTTCAACTAAAAGTCGACAGACCTTTCGTTTTCTTTATTCGTGATAATTTATTAGAACTAATTCTTTTTGAAGGAAAGATCGAAGAACCTAATGCGTACGTCGAGGAAAAAGTTTTAGTCGGCAAGTACGATGATGATTCGATTGTAAGTTAAAATTTAATCAAAATGAAAAAAAAATACTCAATAATAATTATTTTTCAGATCCTAGTCAAGGCAAAAATGGACAAGTTCTTCTGAATGCTGGACAAAGGAAATTTAATAAACATTACTTATATTAATGATATAATATGAAAAATATAAATTTTAAAATGATTTTGTTATTTAATTCATATGTATAACTTTTATTACATATTATTTATTGCTTAGCTTTTCGGCGCGGCTCAGCTTCATCCGCGTTGACTACACGATTTTAACGGTTCCGTTTTATTACGCTAAAATACAGCATGTGTTATGTATTAAAAAAAAATTAAAATCGAGCCAGTAGTTTTTGAGTTTATCCATTACAAACAGACAAAAAAGCAAATCATTCCTCGTCATAATATTTCTATATAGATTAACATTAGCTATATTATATTTTAGCTCAAGGTGCAATGGAATATTTTAAATGTATTCTTATTTAATTAATTAATCATTCAATTTTAAAAATATGGATAATTATAAATAAGAATATAGGTATTACGATATTTATATTTCGTTGAACTGGTTTTTTTTTGTGGATTTCGATCTCCAATATTATTTATTTTTTAACCGACTTCAAAAAAGGAAGAGGTTACTCAATTCGACCGTATATAGTATATATATATATATTTAATGTATGTTCAGTGATAATTTTGTCGTTTATGAATCGATTTTGATAATTCTTTCTTTTGGTGGAAAGGAGATATCCTAAGTGTGGTACTATGATAAGAAATTCAGGATCTAATGATGGGATCCCAGAGAAATCGAATCGAAACCCTCGAAAATCCGCATGACTTTTTGACCGCATGATAACATCCAGTGTACCAATTTAGATGATTTTAAATTTAATCGAAAGCCGATGTTTATCACGTGGTCACGTTTAAATTTCATCGAGATCTGATTACAACTTTTGGAGTAATCTTTGATAATGCGTATTTACTTTACTTACTAACCTAACCCCGCTAACGTTTTTTGCCATATATATTTTTAAACCCCCTTCCCCCCCTATAACTTATGAAAAAAAGATGTTGGCCGATCCTCAGACCTACTCGATATGCACACAAATTTTATAAAAATCTGTTCACCCGTTTCGGAGGAGTATTTTAACTAGCATTGTGACACGAGAATTTTATATATAAGATAATATATTTACAAAACTTACATAAATAAATATAATAAACTATTATTAATATTATAACTTGTTTTTGTTCGTTTCATTATAATTTTATATGTATATTTTTACATGGTACTATTGTTATTAGCATATAGCGGGGAAATGGCTAGTAAAAAAACTTTTCATCTTCTTTTTCTTATTTGAATTCGCTAATTGAACAAAATTATTAAGTACTTTAAACTTTATAGTTATAGCTTATTAGCCGGTTAAATCTTATAGATATAACATATGTTACTTAGTGAGAATGTAGGATTCTCCTCGTAAATTAATTTATAACATATGTCCAGTAGTTTTTGATTTTATCCATTACATATATTTCAAAATATAAAAATAAAAATATTTCCCTGTTAATAAAATTATTTAAAAAAAGTGGATATTTAGATATGTGTATTAGTAAACTGTTTGAGGCTGCTGTTTGTCCTATAATTACTTTTCACATAAAACCACAGTTAGCTGCTCAACAGCACGGATTTTGTGCCAGCAGATCTCCTACTACTAATTTGTTGCAGTATGTCAATGACATTAGCAAATCTTTAGATTCTCGTGTACAGGTCGATTCCATCTACAAAGACTTCAGTAGTGCCTTCGACAAGGTTAATCACAGTCTACTAATATCAAAACTGGAGCAGTTTGGCATATTTGGTCCCTTGCTTAAATGGTTTGCATCTTACCTGTCAGAGAGGAAGCAAAGAGTGATGTTAAAAGGTTATGAGTCGCCGCCGTATTTGTCTACCTCTGGGGTACCACAGGGATCTCACCTGGGGCCTATTTTATTCGTGATTATCGTAAATGATATTGTATACTCCATAAAGCACTGCAAGTGTTCCTTGTATGCAGATGATTTAAAGGTATATAGGGAGATTAAATCGGATTTGGATGTCTTTCATCTCCAAAAAGACTTGAACGCAATTCAGAATTGGTGTCAGGACAACTTGATGTCTCTCAATGCATGTAAATGCTATCATATGACTTTCACTCGTAACAGGAATGTACGATCATCAACATATCATCTAAATGGTGTTTCTCTTCAGAAAGTTGATACTATCCGTGACTTTGGTGTACAACTTGATAGGAAACTTAGTTTCATGAACCATTTCGATTCGATAGTAGCCAAAGCATCAAAAATGGTTGGTTTTGTAAAGAGAGCTTGTTCTGAGTTTCGATCAGTGTCAACCCTTAAATTATTATACAACACCCTAGTCAGAAGCATCTTGGAGTACGCGTCCCCAGTCTGGAATCCCTCGTATCGTTTTCACGTTAATAGAATAGAACGCGTACAAAAAAGCTTCACCAGGTTTCTACGTTTTAAATGTCCTGGATGTCCTTATGGTGCTGATTATTCAGTTAGATTAAGCTATTTCAGCATGACATCATTAGAACAACGTAGAAACTCATCTGATCGGATTATGCTTTATAAAATCATAAACAATTTAGTAAATGCACCCGACTTGCTCCCCGAAATTAGTATATGTGTACCTCGACAAAGCTTGGTGAGACCGAAACGCAAAGTAAACACTTTCACAACAAGCTCATCTAAGACCAAACTTGGTCAAAATGCACCCATGAATAGATTAATTACCAGCTACAATAAACTGGACAGTTGCTGTGGCATTGACATCTTTGCAGACACTTTACTCCAATTTGCCAAAAAGTCATTGACTGGTTCTGAAGAACAATTGTAATTGTTAATTCTGCGTATGTCTCATTTTATTGTTTTTAATTTTAATTTTTTTATCTTTGGTATTTTGTTTTTATTTTTTAATCAAACTTTTGCAATGCACTCGTTAACTACATTCTTAAGTTATTCTAATTAAGTAGTTTTGCTGTTTCTTTGGTGTTGGATTTGTTTGTTAATATTTTATTGATGTAACGATAGAACAAAGTTCTTTTTTGTAAGTGTTGTGTACTTCTGTAAGTGACAAGTTCACCATAAACTTATTTTTACGAATATTATATCCTGTATTGTTAATAGTGAATAAGTCGTTGAAGTACCTTTATAAGAATAAATAAATAAATAAATAATTAGTGCTATGGTTTTCGTTGCAACACAGGTAAGCGTCTCAAGTTAATTAGTCAAGTACAGTTATAAACAGAAATTAACATACATAGCGAAGATCTCGGCTTGCGACCTTTCCACTTTCTTGCTGCTGAACGACCTCGTTATAATACAGGACTACATTAACATACATACTCGATCAATACTAAGCCGACAAGGAGAACGAAAATAGCATGTAAATGAAAATACTTCTTATCTACTGCCGGTTTGTATTACGATAAGTTACTGTTAAGGACCCTCTTTGTATTTAGTCCTTGTTGTAAATTATGTACTTACTATGTGTTTTCTTTTTATATAATTTTAACCTGATGTAGTGTGTTTTCACAAATTAATTTATATCTTTTTTTATTTATTTACCATGTTCACAACTGTACAAAATATTTTGGCCACACTAAATACATAAGGTATTTTATATATAAAAATGAATCGTAAAATGTGTTCGTGAGCGTATAACTCAACAACGCCTGGACCAATTTTACCAATTCTTTTTTTAAATGTAGTTAGTAGTAGTAATGTAGTAAGTAGTAGTAATGTAGTAATGTTTTTTAAAGTCCAAGAATAGTTTTTACGGTGAGAAAAATTCTAATAATTTTCGTGAAAACCCTAAAAACAGCCCTTTTCTTTTTCCCGTACAAACGTTTTCTAACTAAAATGTAGAGTCAAATTGAACTTTATATCAACAAAGTTCAATTTGACTTTTTTTCTTTTGATTCAATTAAGTTCATATTAAATAATATATTAGGGCGCATTTTACGTAAGTTATTAATGATTAAATTGAAATTTCCGTTTTTAGACTATCGACTCCAAATTTGGTACGAATCTCTTATATGTGATGTAGAAATGATCGATGAGCGATAACTCATGCCCAATAAGGATTGCGGGGGTGGGCGTTTACAATGAAAATTTTAAATGTATGTAACTCCAAACTACTGAACCAATTTTTATCAAATTTTTTAATCATCTGTTACTTGGTCCAAATTGAGAGACAGGACAACGTCTGCCGGGTCCGCTAGTAGTATATATAAAACTCCCGCTATTTCGGGGATGTTGCAGACGTCATGGTCATGGACGAGTCGCCCAATATCGGAAGTATTAAAGTGACAATCACTGTAAGTTCCGTATAAGCATGACTGTTGATAGTAGCTGTGAAAGCTTAAAATCTCATTGTATATTAAGGGGCTTACTATGCCTCATGCCTTATCCACTAGCCCACTTTAAAACGTGTTAGAATGAGTGTAAGCATAGATGTGCAAACAAAAATAACGTTAAAAAATCAATTATTTTATTAATTTGAATGACAGACTAGTAATTCAGTACACATTTAAACAATAATTATGTAAAAATGTATGACACAATTTGTACGTTCCTTTGTTTGTTTGAATGTGTCGGAGAATATACTAGTTCTACGTGTTAAGTATGTCGTATACATTATTACTATAAAAATTAGCATCAATTAGTTTTTTTTTATTACTATTACTTTTTTCAACATATTTAACTTGAGGCGAATAAAATTTATATTTGTTCTTACTTATTATATTGTGCTTATCCGATGTCATTGTCCTTACTTGCAAACTTTCAAATGAGTAAAGTCGATATGTTTAATACTAATATTTTCCAATTTTTGGGGCATTTTTTAGCTTTTATTGCTTGAAGCTTTTATTTATTTTGCTTGCTGTGTGGTTACAGCAGTAAAGAATTTAGTCACCCCTCGCTTCCCGAGGGTGTCGTAAGAGGCGATTAAGGGATAACACAGTTCCACTACCACCTTGGAAATTAAAAAGCCAGCCGATGGTGCGATAATCATCCAACTGCTGGCTTTTAAATACACAGGCCGAAGATGAGCAGCGTCTTCGGTGTAACAAAGCCAGCCCTGCGGTCACCAACCCGCCTGCCCAGCGTGGTGACTGGTTGATTATGGTCAAAACACATGAGTTCACGACATTTTTGGCGTGAAATTTTGGAGATCTGTGACCAACAGTCGACTGCGACAGGCTGAAGTGATAATGATGTGATGATTTAACTTGCAATGTATGTATGTAAGTATGTATACAGTACCTACGTTCGTTAGGATGGAATCTTGCAACTCAACTTTTTGTATACACGTTTAGTTTATTTTACTTATTCTTTTTAGGGCATTTAATGTAAAAGCTTGTTTTTTAAAAATATTTTTTCTCTAATTTATTATTCTGTGCGATATTTAAAACAAAATATCGGTTAAGTCGTTCTCAATATTTTTATATACCTTCAAATAAATTGAAAATTTATCATAAAACTTTAGTAAGCACTACCACTTATATTAATCGTAAAAAATATATCGTTGGGTTTTGATTAAATTAAATAAAATCTTCTAATATATAAAGTTCTCGTGTCGCGGTGTTTGTAGTTAAACTCCTCCGAAACGGCTTGGCCGATTCTCATGAAATTTTGTGTGCGTATTGGGTAGGTCTGAGAATCGAACAACATCTATTTTTCATCCCCCTAAATGTTAAGGGCAGTCAACCCCAATTTTTTTTTAATTTTTAGATAAATTATTTATTTTTTATTTTATTATGATTTGGCGTTGCAAAATACATACAACCCTAAATTTTCACCCTTCTACCACCAACCCCTATTTTTAAATAGCGTTTAGCGGCAAGACAACGTTTGCCGAGTCAGCTAGTAAATATATGTATAACACAAACGAAAAGATCATCTTTTATTTATTAAGTAGATCTACGCTTTTCGCATTTATTAGAAACGAGTTATTAAGATAAATCAATACATAAATTTCTCGTCTTCACTATCTTTTAACTATATTAGATTTCGTTTCTGAATAACACAAAACATGTCATTTTCAATTTTAATATTTATAGACGTGCAAAGCAAGTCTTCCTTTTAGGTCCATTTGATAGCATTATGATCTCTCATGTTCCAGGACATGGTTATTTTATACACCGATTGAAAAATATATCAATCGATTTTTTTGGAAATTTGTAAAAGTTTGATTTTGGGTGCTAGGAGAATGAATTTAATCGATCTTTCAATTTACCCCGTATTATATAGATATATATTATAGTTGGAACATATTGCCATTTTAATATGATAGAGTGTTTCTACCCTGGTCTAGTCAGCGGTATTCAAAGATAAAATCAGTTGCCTAAAGTTACTTTACAACTAGGGATTGCAATCCGGTGTCGTTTTCAATCCGGCCGGATTGGGACCGGATTGATGTAACTTTTCTTATTGATTCCAACACAAGTAAACCGTTAATGAAGCGTAAAAAACAGTAAATGTTATATGAAATAATTTTTAATACTAATTTTAGACAAATTTTTAAAAGACAAAACCATGAGAATTTCAAGCTCAAAGCAAATTATGTATCAAATTATAAGCTAAAAATATATTCATCATCACTTAAGCTTAATACAGTTCACTGCTGGACATAGGCCTCCACATGTTTGTGCCAAAAATGGCGTGAACTCATGTGTTTTGCCCACACCACGCCGCAGTCACCACGCTGGGCAGGCGAGTTGGTGACCGCGGGGCTGGCTTTGTCGCACCGAAGACGCTGCTGCCCGTCTTCGTTTACAGCTAATAATGTAGCTGTAGGAAGGATTGTCAACTTCTACATTAATCGAATTATCACTCCTTTCAAAAAACGATTCGTTTTACTCACAAACAGTTCAAATTTAATTAATTTAATTTAATAATGTATACAATTTTTTAGTGATTGCAGATTTTATTCTCTACTTTTTCTTTCACGAGTCTCAAGCTATCTGTATGTCTGAGTTATTATAGTCTTTGGCTAAATATTTGTAAGGTTTTTTTTTCAATTCTAGTCACATATGTTTTTCTTCGGAATAGTAAATGTACCAACATTGCGGTTTGAGATATTACAAATGTGAAGCTTCAGATATTAATACAAATATTTATTGATATGATAATATGGCTACTCATTTTCAACTTCATTAAATTATTTCGAATTATCCTTTAATTTCGGTTACAGATATTCGATATTACGGGAAATGCCAAACTATTTCCTTCTTAATTTTTACTATGATGAGTTAATAATTAACAACTATTGTATTAGTTAATTTTACAAATTATGAACACTGTAAAACACCGATGACTCCCACAATGATTCAGTTGCAAAATTAACTAACTTTAGGACAGATTTTTGACCGGAAAACTGTACAAACAAAGCATAACATGTGTTATTTAAATTCCCTCTGAGAAACTTTTAAATGCCTATAAGTTAAGGTTACGGAAAGATTTTTATTTCGGATACCCGATAGTTTCGATTACAGTTGCGAGACCTCATAACATCCTTAGTTTTAATCTTAATATTTCCTGTTATTTTGCAAGTAACTACTTACCGAAGTTCTTTAATTCTCGCATAATAAGTCAAGTAACTTTAGTACTGCTTCAGCTGTAAATATAATTAAATACTTTCACCAAAAAGCATTTACAGCTAATATAAATGCCTGAACAATGTCAATCTAATCTTTTACCTAAGTGTCTGAGAACTCGTATATTTATGAACTAAACTTTAATTTTCAATAGAGCGGTAATTTTCTTAAAATACGCAACCAACATGGCAACGGATCCGGTAAGAGTAAAATGATGCCGGATTCACCGGTATACCGGATCCGGTTTTCCGGATTGCAATCCCTAATTACAAAAGAAAACAATTTATAAATACCTAATTAAACCTAACAAAACTTATATCTCCCTCTCAACTTCCGTTCGCCTCATCCGATCACACTCTTCGTATCACTCTGGTCATGCATTTACCATCTTACTCCTCAAATTAAGGGTGTGTAAAGAATTTTCACTTCAAAAAATATTAATATTAACTGATTAAAAGTTTAATTTAATATTCATAAAATATACTACATAAATATACTGTGCTGTGTGGCTACGGCACTAAAGAATTTAGCCACCCCCTCTCTTCCCGTGGGTGTCGTAAGAGGCGACTAAGGGATAACAAGGTTCCACAACCACCTTGGAACTTAAGAAGCCGACCGATGGCGGTATAACCATCCAACTGCTGGCTTTGAAATACACAGGCCGAAGACGGGCAGCAGCGTCTTCGGTGCGACAAAGCCAGTACTGCGGTCACCAACCCGCCTGGCCAGCGTGGTGACTATGGGCAAAACACATGAGTTCACGTTATTTTTGGCGTAAACTTGTGGAGGCCTATGTCCAGCAGTGGACTGTATAGGCTGTAATGATGATACTGGATATTAAAATAGTCCAATGAAAAAAAAATATATTTACACAAAAATAGACTATAAGTTCGTTGTATCCCATATGGTAGTTAATTCGTAATAACTACCTACTGGACATTTAGACTCTTAAAGGAACATCGTATACACGACCGTTCGGTTTCCGAGAAGGACATGAGAGGTAGAAAATTACATTCTATAGCGTTTTTAAGGAACTTTTGGTTTTCGTAAAAAATAATATTCAGTGAGTTATTTGTTATAAATAATTATAAACTTTGTATGTTTAATATTAAAAAAAATATTGTAAGATTTTTCGAATCTATCTATTTACTTGTAATTTTTTTTACAAACAATGTACCTTACAGCTAGGTATATGCTATATAGTATAGCCAATAACAGGTTTCTCTTAGATTACTAAATAGCACTGTAACAAATAAAATAATAAACTAAGAAATTCAGGGTGCTATCTACAATAGATTTCGTTATGAATAAAGACCTAAGATATCAAGTATGCCAAATTGAGATCTGGCTTTCAAAAATCATCTAATAATAAATGTTTTAGAATAAATATATCTTACGCTTCAACCTGTCATATTCCACTGCTCGGCATAGGCCTCTTTCCCACGTAATTAGATCAGAGCTGCTGCTCCAATGCGGGTTGGGGGATATATTCCCTACTATGAGTAACGATCGCATGATAAACAGGACCGACAGCTTAAAATTCTTTGCGAGGCACGATGGGGAGACCCAAATGGAGTAACAACCAGACCAGAAATAAATATTTTTTATAAACACAAATATCCATTCCGAGCGGGAATCGAACACGCGACGGTCGGTGTTTAGGCACCGCCGTCACGGCGCACGCACTGTAATACCAGAGCGGTCCTCAACTTAAATGATGACCATTTCCAATTATATTTTAGAAAAATAATTAAGAATAAGCCCTTAAAAATATATCGAAATTTTACAATACATTTGAAAGGGCTGGACCGATTTTGACGGGACTTTCACTGGCAGATAGCTAATGTAAATAAGGAGTAACTTAGGCTACTTTTATTTCAGACATTTATTTATTTTACTCGTATAACTCTGCGAACTGAACAGAAACTTTTATTTTAAATTCTACGCAGACGAAGTAATAAATACTCCTTGAATTTAGTATTGCTTTCAAGAACGTTGACCATGATTTTCTTATTGCAATTCTACGGACTCTAAATATCGCTCCAAATGCTGCCAAATGGTTTCAGGCCTACTTGTATGATCGGTAACAGTGCGTTAGCTTTGACAATAAACTTTTAGCTTATTTTAGTTATTCCTGAAGTGTACCTCGAGGGTAAGTTTTATCATCCGTGCTCTTTTCTATATAAATCAATTCCTTGTCTTCACCTGCTGTTAAAGACCTGAGTTTATTAATTGATAATACTCTTTTAACGGGTGCCTCAAGTTGTGTCGATGGTGCGTCGAAGGTCTTTGCAACAATAAGTTCGCTAAAACGTTGGAAGAATTTTCTCCCCTTTAAAACTAAACTTGCTTTGATTTATTGATAATTGCTACCCTGCTAGATTATGCCGACATAGTTTATATCGATATGTCTGAACGGTTATTAAAAAAGACGGAACGATTATAAAGTATATGTATTCGCTTTGAATTCGGGTTGCGCAAATTTGACCATATATCTAAACATCGTAAATAGTTGAGTTGACTACCAATTAGACAGCGAAAAATATGCATGCTCTTTCTTTGCTGTACAATATCCTTTATCTCACACACCCCTTTACTATTTTAGGACATGTTCTCGTAGTAATAACTTGGTTGCATGGCCTCTTTGTAACTCAAATGTATAGTAATTGCTTCCATAATATCCGTCAAGTAGAGTCAATAACTTTTTTTAAGAATCTATCCCTTACATTGTATATAAATATGCGATCTATTGGTATATTATATCCTATGTATATGTTTGTATGTATGTATGTATTATGTATGTATCGTAAAATTTGTGATATTAGTTTATATATACATATATATATATATATATATATATATATAATACATATATATATATATATATATATATATATGTATGTATATATATATATATATATATATATATATATATATATATTTTATTTTTTTATATTTTTTTTAGTATTTAAAGTTGATTTTTGTATTTGTAATAACATTGCATTGTTGTTTGTATATTCTTATCGGCAGTTTTTCCTAAACATCAATAAAGTTTGCCTGGAAGAGATCGCTATAAGCAATAAGGCCACCTTTGCATACATACATATTTGTTTGTAATGGTTCTGAATTGCATCTTTTTTGTGTGCAATAAAATTTTTATACATAAACTTATATATAATTGCGATACAAATCATACAAGCATACAGGTATTTAAACAAGTAAGTTATTATTAAGGTGAAGAATTTAAGCATTTACGATCAGACTTTTTAGAGACTCAATCGAGCGATAAGTTGTCCGAATAATTTCCTGTTTTAGAATTTAATTGACGCAAGATTTAATATTTTTAAAAGAGGCTTATGTGGGGATTTATAAGACGAAATAAACTCAAAAAATATGGAATATTCAACGATGTCCAATTATCACAAAAAAAAAAAATGTCTGGAAGTTCTTTTCTAGATCACCAAGGGGTAAACCTGCATTTGTCAATTTATCTTTTTTGTTTCTATTTTTATTTGTCCGATTTGAATTACGAAAATGCTATTCTTACAAACACTATTAAAGAACTTTGTATATGTTAGTTGGAGTAACTTTGCAGTTTATTAATTAAAGTTTTACCTTTAATATGTTTACGCCATATGATTCTTGGCCATTTCTTCGGCTCTGTTGCATTTCGTTCGATTTCGCGTTCTCGATATACATACCTACGCTACAGAATTAAGAATTTGTAGAAAAGATTTTTCAAAGATTTTTTATAACTGTCTTATACCTACAGTTATAAAAAGTCGTCAAAAGTACTTATTGTATTTATTGTAAAGTACTTACGTTAAGTTGCATTTGTTTTTAATAAATTATAGTATAGTTTTATATGCTACGATTTGGGATGTATACTTCAGAAAAAACTAGGCGAGAAACTCACTTTTTTTTTAAACTGTCAATCATTATAAGTAAATTTAGTCATGCATAAATATTATAATAGTCATATGTCTTGCGTAAAATGCAATTTATCACTTAACCCATAATTATATATTTAACATCAATATAATATTGTACCGAATAATATGCTTTAGTTCCTAAAATCCTTTTTAAAGTAAAGTTGAAGAAAATTAGACCTACTTATTTTTAACCGACTTCCAAGAAGGAGGAGGATCTTAATTCGAATGTTTTTTTTATGTATGTTACTTCAGAACTTTTTACTGGGTGGACGATTTCGACAATTTTTTTTTAAACAAAAGGTGGTGTGTTTCATTTGGTCCCATTTAAATTTATTTGAGATCTAATAACTACTTTACGAGTTATATCTAATAATGCGTTTTTACTTGACTATTTTTTCGTCTACCTACCTATGTTGTATCTATTTACTTGATGTAATTGAAGTCGGTTTTTTTTCGTTTGCGAGCAAATAAAATTATTATAAATAAGATACGTAAAAAGTAATTTAAATAACTAAATATATCTTATACTATTAAACGAGCAATTCTTGTATATATATATATAATCTGAATCTCGGAAACGGCTCCAACGATTTCCATAAAATTTAGTATATAGGAGGTTTCGGGGGAGATAAATCCATCTAACTAGGATTAATTTTTAGAAAATGACGTTTTATCCCTGTTTTTAGGGAGTAAAAAAATAGCTACAATATCGTTAGAATACGAAGGTAAATTTCGCAACTGTCATTAAAGTTGTAATAGCTCGGTGGGAAATCGGCCAGTCGGGATCAACCGAGGAGATCATGGTTCAAATCCCAATGTCCCTGATCAATTATTTTTTTCCTTTTTTTTAATTGCACTCGTTATTTAAAAAAAAATATTATTCATATTTTATAAATATGTAATTCGAATTTAAATATGAATTCCAAAAAACACGATTTACTAAAAATACCGAGCTAGGCTCGGTCACCCAGGTACTGTATATATTAAACTCAAAGGTCGAGCTTATCCTACAACCTTTTTTTGTAAACCTTAAAATAGATTCCAACGTATTTTAGTCGTCTGTCTTAAACCAAATCTAGAAAAAAATAAAAGTTTTTGTTAAACGACACACAAACAATCTGTTTCATATTTTATTCTTTAGACTGAACGATATATCGTAAGACAATTTTGTCATGAGTCAAGATTTAAAGTTTTCTCGTTGCATATTAAATTTTGAAAATTACATTTCTTATTCCATTTTTCAACATTGAAGTAGTTCTAATGGCAAATTCAATTTAAGAAAAATTAAGAGCTTTGTGCTTCTCAAGCCATTATAAAATTAAAGACTACGATTTCTTATTAAAAGCTGTACTTATATAGATAAAATTAAATAACTAAATATGTAGGCTGAACCAATTTTGCTAATTTTCTTTTTTTAAGTTTGTTTAATATTTTGTGTAATAGAAAAGTTCTTATGAGATTAAAATGTTACGAAAACTAAGCATAAATATGAAAAAAAAATATTTATTTCATTTCCAGGCTTAGTTAAAATTAGGCTGTTTGTATAAATATTTATCACAAACATGTATAAATATATTTATGTAACATTATCATATTTTTCGTTTTAATTTTGAATTCTCATATTCGCGTTTTTAAGTCTAAGAAAATCAGTCCTAAAATTAGAGGTATAATAATCTAAAAACAAATAGGTAATACTGTTTATTTAAAAGTTGACAAATTAAAAAAAAAACGTTCTGAAGTTGATGTCCGATTTTAAGTTAGTACTATTTTTTTTTATTATTACTACATCGTTAATGAATTTATCTTTCAGTCATATAAAAGTAAGTAGTAGGTGTCAGATCGTTATCATACAAAATGATAAAATAATAGCACAAAACAATTTAGTAAATTTATTAATTTAACTGCGATTTATATCAATTAGTAAGCAGTTAAATATATATATACAATCAACGTCGAGTCGATGATCACTGATATTACAATTCCATATTTTTTTAATTTTCACAGACAGTTCTGTAGCGACTATTGTTTATTCAAACATAACTGTTAAATGTTGATATAAAGTATGGCGAAGCAGCTTCCGCGCACGTCATTCACGACGGAGGCAAGCGCGACTGCGGTTGCTCTTCCCGCGCATCTGACGACTGATTTTTTTTTTAAATCGTGCATCTTTTTAAATTGTGCCAGTGTACATTACTCGCGTGTAAGTATTTATTGAAATGTTTAATCTAGGTCAAGTTTACTTTTTAACGATAAATCCATGTCTAGAATATCCATGTCTTTAATAAATAAGTAACTTGAATACAAATTGTATTTATTTAAAGTATATTTTAAGTGAGTAACGGCCTTCTAGGGATTAATTATGGCGATGGCATCATTGATTCTAAGTTGTTTAGGTACCTATTTTAAGTATTAAAAGTGATAAAGCCGGTTTTATTAACAAATATTTTGAGGTTTATGAATGTCACCGCGAGCGTGTGCATACATATTTTGGGTTAAATACCACGAATATCATAACGTAATCATCGGTAAATATTTGCCTCCGTCTCAATTTTTATTTGAGTTATAGGATATGATTAAAGGAGGTTGTCACGATTTTCAAAAAATATTTTTTTATAGATGAATGAATATCTATTGTAGAAAATATACTATATTTATGCATATTATTAACATGAATAATTATTTTCAGACCACTCTTCACTCTTAGTTGTACATTTAAATATTTATATATTTTTTTTTATATAATAATATTTTGTTGATACGCATAATCAAGAATATACCAAATACTTAATAATTTATTTGACTCTGCAAGATGTCCATTTTAATACATATAAAAACACTTTCGAGCTTGTTGGACTTGTCAGTGTGGAAAGTTTTTATGTAAATTTTTATGAAAGTTTTTTATTTCTGTTTTTGTATAATAACACGTTGATCAATTAACATATTTTCTTTTTACAGTTAACACTCGAAGCAAGTGATCTATGAAATGAAGCCGTTATTCCTGTGTAAGTTACTAATTAACATGTTAACATACCTGGCTAACTTAGAAATAATTTTTTATTACCGAGTCCACGACATCCAAGGCTCACACTTCTTATCGGTTGGTGATAAATAATAATAATAACAAATTCTTTATTGGACCAAATACTTTACCATTTCATAATCCGCAAAACTGAGTGACACTTTATTGGCGGAATTAACGTTTGTCAACATAATTATATTATACAACTAGCTGGCTGGACAGACTTCGTTCTGTCAAAAGTTAAAAGTAAATTTTTTTTCAATATTTTTTTTAAAATTAAGTAGTACCTTGAAATCTTCCGTGGGCCTTAAGTAACATATATAAAAAAATGAATAAACCGCATTGGTCGAGCCATTCTCGAGTTATGCGCTTAGCAACATTCATTTATATTTATATATATATACTCAATTATTTATTTTTAAAGTATCTCGTTCATAAGTTACTGATTAAGTTGTATTAGTAATAGGTAAAACTAGCCATGTTCAATCTCAACTGATAAACTAAGCACATCTTGGTGATTCGTAGATTGCGAAAAGAAGTCTTACGACTAAAGTGCAGTTTGATGGTAAAAAATAATTAAGTTGGATACCGTCATATATCACATAGCGTTATCAGCAACTGTTGATATAACTCCTAAACAGGATGGACTCCTAAATCAGGTTTACGGAAAACGCACAACAAAAAACATAGCCCTAGAAAACAAAAAAGATATGTGTATATTTGACGTTTTTATCTACTTTAAATGAAGGTTGTGAACCTGCAACCGTTAGTGCAATCATGAATCACCAGACGCTGTATCCCTGCAACTATTCGTAGTTTGTCGTCATTTAAAATAGTTATAGTATTTACGCAAAAACGTATTTCAAAGTAAGGGATCCCAGTAATTTTATACGTTTAGACTTCGACATTCGAACAATCTGTAAGGATCAATTTCAAATTCTTCTTCGTCACTAATGATACCTAAGTATAATGAAATACGGTACGGTACGGTAACAGGTAGGACAGTTCAGCAAGATAACGTGCATTTATGAAAATTTATTATTTCAAATAAAATTAAGGTTTTTTTTTTAACTAGAGAGGCTTTATCTCTTCTAAGTATTTGCTCAAATTTGCAATTTTTTACTATGATAACTGTTAATTATTTAAATAATGTACAAAAAATTTAACTTAATTTTTAAAATACCGGCTCTAAAAAATTACCTCTTAGTAGCACGTGTATGAAAATTATTAAAATTATTCCTTTGTAGAAAGCTATTTTTACAAATGTGCTATTTGAATTTAACGGGTAAGAATGTAAGTAGGTATCTTTTAATAACTTCTGATATACTTAACAACTTTTAAAGTTTTCTGTCATATTTGTAAGGACCATGAGACCATGAATGACCATGAATGGATCATTAACATATTATGAAAAAAAAATGCAGTCCAGCCTAGAAATCTTCATAGTGTCAGTATACACCTAGGAAAAAGAAAATAGTATTTGAAAATGTAATTTACTCCTGTTATTGAAATTTAACCCTTAAAATATGGAATAGAGAAAATTGAAATTTGATGTCATTCGTAATTCTAAAAAATTTGCATTTCATAGTAATTCATTCATATAAATAATTATCATGGAGCTCAAGCATTTAGCCATCCAACTATCAAACCAATGCGCCATTAGCCTGTTGTATGCTTAAAACCAGATTTTACGTAATTTAAAATTCGCTGCGGTAAACTAACTCTGATCACAGGTAAAAGTTACCTGTGTCTGTCAATTTGTATTGCAACCTTGTTTGTTGACATCCGCTATACACAATAATTCTTCGTGTTTCTACGTGAGAACAATATTTCACAGATTTTAAAGAAAAACAATAGCCATTTGCATGTATATTATTCGGGTCTTGGAAAGACACGAGTTTAGTAAATGCATTTTCTTTGCATGATTGACTTTTGTTTTTTAGTGTTCCTTTAATATAAAGCACATTGCTTTGTAGCGTGAGCTTTTAACTACTTTTTTTTTGTGGAATATAGTTTTCAATTAATTTCATAAATAAAGTTATAAAACAACTGTTTAATCTCAACAAATACAAGAATTGTTTAATAAATATACAAACAAATAGAAAATTGATTTGTCTGATTCCATTTTAAAATTATTTCGTATAGTATTTTTTCAAGCCAATTAAATTTGATCGGCTTAAAAAAACAACCTCTTCCTGAAAGTAGTAGCTATATAAGTACATACAACTTTTGTAGTATGATATTACTTACCAAATTAATGTGGTGATGATATGATTATGAATTCCGGGGATGATAGAAGTCCTTCATGGTTATAAAATTATATAATTAATTTTCTGTTATTAAAAAAATATATTAATGTGAATCATGCCATATAAGTAATAAATTAGTTACTTTTTAATAGAGTGTAATAATTTAATTGACGGAGTGCGCTCATTGATTACTTTCTTAGTTGGTATGCACTAGATTGTAATGTAGAATTGACATAAAAAAAATTTAACTTTTTATTGAATCCAGCCAGATCTATGTAATAAAACCTTTTCAATGATTACTACACAAATTTTTTTATATCAATCAATAAAAAATATTTCGCATTTAAAAATAATTAAGTTTATTATTTAATACAAAGATAAAAGTAGTGTGTATCAAGTATCATAGCAGTACTGTGGTTAGATTTTGGGCATAATTTTTATTTTACTTAATGGTAAAAATACCGTAGCCGGCAATTGCTTCATGTAAGCCTATATTTACTTTTTTTGTACGACATATTTTAGATTTTAAATTATTACTCTATTTTGAACATAAAAAAGTATTACAATTGTTATAAAATGTAGTTTTAGTTTTTAATATATAGTTACATAGTGTTATATGTATGTTGACGGTACCTACTCATTCGTGAGAGTACAATAGCGTAGGGTCACCGCAGTGCGTTCACCGCGCACTTGCCGTGCTTTACTTATACGAGTCTAGGTTAAGATATATACTAGGCTTAACCGACTTCATAAAATAAGAATTTGCTAAATCATGTCAAATGTGTTATTGTTTGTGTGACTTAATAACTAAAGAAACGATTTATTAATTAATGTTAGTATACATTTTAAGAAAATGAGCTTAAAATAGCTTTTACAAAATTCAAAACTAGTTATATCTTTAATAATTATTTGGATAAACGTTAAGACTACTTTATAGATATCAGCCGTGTTCTTTGAAGTATAAGTTATTGTTTTCCACACTACATGTTATTCGTTGGCTATAATATCGACTCTAGTAAGCGTTACATATCGGCGTTGATCTAACTTAAGTGCATTGTGAAGTGCATCTATAAGATATACGGCGCAAACGCACACTGTTGTTCGAGAATACACTTGATATCACACACTCCTGCAATTTCATTATACGATCTACAACAAACATTTTATTTAAAAATGAATAGAACAAAGACTGTCTTGCTCGGTTACTCTCGTGAAATCGGGTTCGTAAAAAAGAAATAGATTGATTATCGATATGCTATGTCACGCCGTACACTTATTTATAGACATCACATAAGCATACGAATGTGTAACTTGTGCCTGCTTTAGTATATTTACCTATAAAATATAACAAATAAGAACTAGGAAAAGTATCAATTTTTACTTAATTTAACTATAGCGTGTTATAAGACAACAACTAGCTGCTTTCTGTTTTATAATTAATATTATAGAATGTACGATCGACGTTGATACAAAAAAAAAATGTTTAGTCTCGTATCTGCGTGTCGTAGCCGGTTATTTTATAGTCTTAACATTGCAATTTTATCTTCGGGAATCCGGAATAAAATCTGTAATATACAATTTTAGTACAATCGATTTCGTTATTAAAAAAAACTAACAGATATTTTTCCATCTTCACAGTTGCGTATTAATAATTTTAACTTTAAGTTATATATACTTATTATATGATATAACGCTTTCTTTTATAGCAACAAAAAAAAACTTAACCATAGAAGTGTCAATGCAGGAACAGTACTTTATAAAGTAATTAGAATAATAATAAAATGATAAATGTTATTATGTACCTAATGTTTATAAACTCTTGTAATCCGAAGATTAAAACAAAAACAAAATTTAATTAATTAATTAATCTATTTATTTAACTTTTACAGCACAGTAAAAATTATTGAAAAAAACACTATGTCATATACTATAAAGGTCAATTAAGACCATTATTATATTACCATTACTATTTAGTTAATATATAACGCTACATTAATGCACTGATAGCTATAAAAAAATAATAACGATGAAAAAGGTTCTACATATACACTCCATAAATAAGCTTTGGATATTTTATTATAACTAAGAAAAAGCGCTTGCGATACGAGTACAAACAATCCGTGGGAACGAATAAATTGCATCTTAGAGGAACGTGCACTGGAATGATACCGCTAGCGACCTACAATCTTCCTCACAACTCGTTCGGTCGATATCAGTTATCTTTAATGATGTCTCAGAATAAGGACATCTTGTTTCCTATGTATGTTAATAGCATAAAGCTCCTGTTAGACCAGTAACCGTTTACTACCGTAACTAATCGTTTTATCATTGTAAATTATTTTATGGCTTTATCTATTTTATTACTAAAGTAAGTGAATTATCACAATTTTATTTAAAGTAAGTGAATTATCACAATTTTATTTAATTGCGTCATCAAATTATAACCAATCACTTTTAAAGTAACGTATTGGTGCTTAAATTAATAAAAAACCATACCTAAACCGTAGTTTTTAAACGTTATATTTTAAACAATTTATTTTTGTAAATAGTGTTTTTTTCTTTTCCTAGTAATAAAGTATTTAGCTTAAGCTATAAATTTTCAATCTGTTGGTTTCAAGTCAGTAATTTTTTTTATTTCAGTTCTCATGGTGGCCGTTGGGCTCACCAGTGCACGCTGGTTGCGTCGCCAGCGGTCGCATCCATCTAAAGATACGAGTTTTGTGGGAGAAGCCACTAATGAACTTGCTACAACAATTTTGCAGGTATGGTTTATATAAATAATACTAAATACAAGCCATAACTATTAGCAACTAAATAACATTCAGAAAACAAAATATCTGCTGATCAAATAATTATCATTACAAGTATAACGTTTTATGTTAATAATGAGTTTTTCTTTCATTATCTTCCAGGGTTATATTGACGATAGTAAAAATATTGCATTTTCTCCTCTTGGATATTCAGCGATTCTCGCTATATTGGCGGAAGGTGCAAGTGGTGAAACCAGAAACCAGTTAGTATCGGCACTTCGTCTACCAGAAGACCAAAATATCACTAGGAAGACCTACCGTAACATAATGGAACGCCTAAAATATAGGAATGAGTATAAATATAATCAACCAGAGCTGAAAAATTTCTTTTATATTTACAAAAACTATACAATAAATGAGGATTACAAGAAAATTCTGGAAGATTATTATTTAACTGATGTACGTTCTGTTGAGAGGTATAATTCATTTGATGATCTCGACTCAAAAAATAATGAAGAAGAAAAGAATGTCAATAATGAAGAGATTCCAGATATAATTCCACCTAAAGAAACAGATGAGAAATTAATAACATATGCCGTCGAAGACATACCAGAAAAGGTAGATGTTTCTTACATCGAATATAAACCAGCTAAGAATATTAAAGAACAAATAAAGTTAGTAAAAAATACTCAAGATGCAAATAAAGAAGAATTTGGCGATGAGGAAGAAACTATGGTTGCAGTTGAGGCAAGAAATCATGCACGCAGTTTGAGAGTGCTTAACGAAAAAAATGATATAGCTTCAAGCATTTCTGTAAATAGCGTTGGGAAAAAATCTAGTAAAAGTAAGTTGTTTTACGCCAAAAGTTAATAAGTGGATTAGACAATTAATGTAATGTAATTAATATACTCAATGATCAATATAGTAACCATTTATTACTAAAACACATTTTGTATCTTTACAGCAAGTAGTTCATTGATGCTGATTTTTAACGGCATGTATTTCCGTGGTTCTTGGAAGAAACCTTTCGACAAAGTGGAACCTGGAGTCTTTTATAAATCAAACAATGAAAAAATGCAAGTTCCAATGATGAAGACAAGAGGTACTTTTAAGACCACCTCTTTACCAGATTTGGACAGTGAAGCCATTTTGTTACCTTACGACGTAAGTAAAAAATGCTTTTTTTAAATAGTATATCTCTATTTTATTGCAGTAAAAATCATAGTGAACGTGTTTCTTGAAAATATACACTATTTATAATGATTAACTAAGACCTTTTAGTCACTTGGCCAATGGTTAATCCCTGTTTTTATAATTAAGTGAATTTAATAAAAAAAAATTAAGTTTAAATATGAGAAATAACTTTTAAATTGAAAATTAACACTTGATGCTCAGAATATTTTTTGCTGATTTGAAATTTAATTTTTAGGGTGATCGTTATGCACTTATGTTGCTGGTCCCACGGTCACGTGACGGTTTAATAAGATTGATCGCCGACTTGCCAGCGACATCGTTATCGGAGATTCAAGAAAATCTTAAAGAAGAGGAATTACATGTTTCGTTGCCAACTTTCTATGTTGACACAACTACCAAACCAGTTACAGCCTTAGCTAAGGTAAAAGCACATTTTATCAGTTTCAAATCTACACATTAAATGTCAGATATATAATCTAGTGTTTCTCTACGCGCATTTTTTAAACTAAAGACTTGACTTTGCTAGTTGTTGTTATTTTTTTTTCATTGTATAGATGCATTTAAAATAGGAATTAGATAATCATGACTCAATACCAAATATACTTTAAAATTTTTGATATTAACTTTTATCCTTTATTCGATATTACAATTCTTACTTCTAATATTTTGACTTTTATAGTTTGGTGTAAGCAGTATTTTTGGTCGAGAAGCAGAATTGTCAGGAATCTCTTCTAAGGAAGGCCTGTTTGTACAAGAACTCGTGCAGAATGTAGCTGTGCGAGTGGACAACACTGACTCATCTGCCTCATTAATCGGAGGTAATTATTAGTTGTATTTTAATGTAAAATTAAAATTTAGAAAATAATACGCCCGTTTTCAAAAGACAAATTTTGAGTTCAATTTAAAAAAGTGATTGGAATTGAATCATATTAAAATGTTCTTTTTTTTTAAATAAAAATCCTACCACGCTAGTTACTTTTAGGGTTCCGTACTTCAAAAAGAAGAAAAAACGGAACCCTTTTAGGATCACTTTGTTGTCCATCTATCTGTCAAGACCCCTTTTCTCAGGAACGCGTGAAGGTATCAAGCTAAAATTCATATCACTACTCTGTCTGCTGTCCCTTAGAGCTGTGAAAAATCAAACTTCTAATTCAACATAATCAAAAGATACAGCCTTTTATGCTGTAAATTTTCGACACTCTTAAGGCAACTAAAACCTACAGATTACTCACTTGAACTCAAAATCTTGAAATTTGGTACGAAGGACAGATAAAGGAAAAATTGCGAAAAGCATAAAATTTTAGTTACATCATAATTATAATAAAAACATATTTAATAACTTCGTTTGTACGGAACCCTCGGTGTGCGAGTCCGTCTCGCACTTGATCTATTTTTTATTTATTTAAATTATTATTTTTGTTTCAGCAAGCAACGCAGTTGAAGAAATCGATGAAATAGGATCATTAAAGAACCTTCCGTTGAACGAACTTAAGGAAGCTCGTAAATTCTGTGTGGAGCATCCATTTGTCTTCTACATAGTAGACCGTGTGGATAATCTTGTCGTTGTTGCTGGCAAGGTCATTGACCCACAAGCGCCATCTGATATTTAAGAGAAATAAATAATATAATGATAACATTTTTAATTTGTTACTCTTGAAAGATAGATATAATATATATATTATGTTATTTATCTTATGTAAGCTGCCCTCCACTTTGTGTCATTACTGATTAAATATTTTGCTTGTATTTTTACCCCAAGCTTTTGGGGTATATTTTAAGAAATAGATATCTCCAACGAAACCAGATGCATTTGATAATGAAAAAGTACACAGTTTAGGTTAGCTTAGTTTTAAGTTTATTTATTTTTTTAGATTTTGTGATATTTTTAAGAATAAATTATTTATTTTTACAAAATCAATACTTTTATTTTAACACATACCTTTTATATTTTTACATCTTTAAAAAAATACTTTTATAGTCATATTATTTATAGTTAACACGACATCATTTTTGAACCTGTGATTTAACTAAAATAATAGAAATGTAAAGTGGGTATTTTTAACTTTTTTTAGCCATTAATTGTCATGGAAAATTGAAAAGTTGCGCTGGTCGTGATAAAAAAGAAAAAGTATTCAAATATTGCTGTTCAAATAAATAGTGTATAATAAAAATAGAGGTTAAGTTATTCTTGTACGATGGAAACCGAAAAGGAGAATATAAGATTTAAGGTAAAATCTAAAATTCCTCTCCCTACAGAACCACTGCCTCCCATTCCACAAAACTTAATAAAAAGACAAGATGTAGATGTTGAGAGGCAGCCTTTGAAAACTATCAATAGACAACCGAACAACATAACCAGAAACGAAGAATCTAGTTGTACAACTGAGAAGGTAGAAAAAGTGAAAACTAAAACAAAATGCGCTGTCAAGATCGATACCCGATATGTTACTATCAGACAAAATACTGAAGACTTAGATTGGGACTACAAAGTGTTTAAAGACAATATTGTAGAAGATAATAGTGTTATACTTATAAGCGATGATGAAGGTGACAGAAGTAATGAGCTACGATATTTTGTTGAAAATCAAAATAAGAACTGTCTTGGAGAAACTAAAAAGGCAATAACGCCCTCACTTAAATCACCGTCACTAGAACCAAATAAAGTTAGAAATATTAAAAAGAGTCTAAAGAGACCTCACAGTCGAGAACTGCAAGGTTTATCTCCAGTAGCAAAACACGATAAAGGTGATGAGAGACATAAACGACGTTTATTCGATGAATGTTTGCGAGATAAGTTGCAGTCACCAGATCATCGTAAGTATAATCATTTTAAAAAATCTGAGTTAAATATTTTTGCTACGTGCGAATGAATAACATAGATCAAGCTTTGTTATGTTAATTAATAATTTATTATAATAAAAAAATTCAGCTTTTAAAATATAGTTAAGAAAACTAACAAAAAATTATTGGACGAATTTAAAATATAACTATATCTTTAAAATTTGAGATATATATATATATATATATATATATATATATATATATATATATATATATATATATATATGATGTAGTTGTTGAGAGGTAACCTTTGAAAAGTATCCCGTTAACTATACATATATATTTTTATAATCGTAGTGACTTAATTTTTTTAGTTAAGAAATCTTACATGGTATGCTTAAACCGAGATTACACAGGGGATTTGTACACGTATCTATTGAATATAGAAAATAAAACAGTACTGCCAAGAATATCAAGCGTAACGCGTGCTTGTGTAACGAACTGGCTGGTGAAAGTCAACGTGAGTACATTTTTTGGATTAATGCTGCATACTATAGTACTAATAATATTATGAACGCAAAAGTTTGTTAGGATGAATTATTTTTGCTCTATTCAAAAACTATTGAAGAAATTGTATTAAAACTTGGTACGTAGATAGCAAGAAATTTGGTATAATACATAAGTCTTTTACCCCAACATTCCTACATAGTCAGAAATTATACGGGTGATACTATGATGCCGTTAGGTATGACAGAATGTGACGACTGTGAGATGGTTATAGTTTAAAGTTAAAAAAGGCTCATCATTAGGATTTTAAAATAGCATTAAAAAACAATATTTTTATTTCACATTTTGGCTTAAGTTATTTTACATATGGTCATGTTTTTTATTTTATAAATTTTATACATTATTTGCTTTTAATTTCCTTTACGCATATCCAGGCCAGTAATGGAAACCCAGCAATAGTTCAAACAGCACTTTGGTACTTGGACTCGATATTAGCCGTTGGTCATGTTCAGTTGGAGAAGTTGCAACTTGTAGCAGCAGCTTGCTACTGGATAGCACAGAAAATTCATGGTCATGTCTTAACAGCTAACAAAATAGTTAAGTGCTCAAGTCACGCTTTCACTGCTGCCAATCTTCTAGCAGCCGAAAAAGCCGTACTGTACAAATTGGTAAAATGACTACACTTCTTACCTTTTGTGTATGATATGTGTAATAAGTAACAGTCATGAATTGTTTATTTGTTTCTAGAAATTTCCAACTCAACCGGTGCTACCTCAAGAATTTATAACATACCTCTCGTGGTGGTGCGATAGTTCACACCCTGGTGAAATTGAAATAGCTGCGACTTTTCTTTGTATAACAGGCTTAATGGTAGACAAAGTCCTTTGTAACGAATACCCATCAGTGATCGGCGCTGCTGCTGTCAGAAATGCAATCTTATTGTTGAGAAAGAAGGAAGCAATGAGAAAGCTTCAAAGAAATCCTGTGTAAGATCATATTCTTAGAAGCTTAATTCATTTTTTAACGCAAAAATTACTAAATTGATTGTAATGTAACTTGGTACGTACGTATGTATATAAATATAACGTAAAACCACACAAAGTACGAATATATATGTAATATAAAAACACTTGATGTAACTATATTATTGAATATAAATTAATGTGGATTCCCGATATTCCCACGAGATCTACTCTTGTCAAACAGCGAGATTTAGCTAGTTTTTAAATAATTAATTACTGAAAGCAAGCAAGACGAATTCTCTTTTATACCCAAATATACATCAATACAAGTTTGCATTTACTTATATAGTGATTTTATGTTTTCAGATTTAAAGAAGCAGAAAAGAAAACATCGAATATTTCTTACGTTTGCTCAATCCAAAGAAAGGCAGTCCGATTGATATCATCACCGATTTACGAATATAAAGCACCGCTCGAATATTACGGCATACCACCCCATTATATAGCCCAGAAAATTATCAGTTCTGCTAACGAACTTGCAGTCATCGATACTAGAATAAGGCCCACAGCAGTATAGTAACATATCATATTTAACATTAATAACAGTTTGAATTTTTTAAATTTTTTCCATTCTGTTGTTTTCTTATACATAAAATTTTTACTAACTTATATGAAAGTATTTTAAATATTTTTGAGAATGCGGAACATAACTAATCTTTAAATTGTTTTTAATGACTGAACTTAACTAGATGACTGGAATTACTTAAAACTGACTTACTTCTGACTTAATACAATGAAATGGTAAGTTTTTGTTTATCGTAAATTGTGTGACAATTTTATAATAATTTAAACAGGATGAGCAGTAAAATTAATGATTATTGAAATAAAAAATGATTATAATAATGTAAATAATTGTGATACCTCCATTTTACTTGTATATGTGTAAGTACTTGTATATGTATATATAATATATGTTGTAAATTCTTTCATAAGTAGGTTACTCAGCAAAATATGTATATAAATATAATAAATGTTAATGTTTTAGTATCTGCAATACAGTAAAGTGAAACAGATCAGTTTGTTTTAATGTGCTAATCTAAAGAGTGCCGTGTGGCTACGGTAGTAAAGAATATAGCTACCCCCTCTCTTCCCGCAGGTGTCGTATGAGGCAACTAAGGGATAACACAGTTCCATTACCACCTTGGAACTTAAAAAGCCGACCGATGGCGGAATTACCATCTAACTGCTGACTTTGAAATACACAGACCTAAGATGGGCAGCAGCGTCTTCGGTGCGACAAAACCAGTCCTGCGGTCACCAACTCGCCTGCCCAGCGTGGTGACTATGGGCAAAACACTTAAGTTTACGCCATTTTCGGCGTGAACTTGAGGAGGCCTATGTCCAGCAGTGAACTGTGATAGGCTGAAAGGATGATGATGAAAGAGTTACAAATCCATGTGGAAAAGTATTTTCCTTTTGTTTCCTTTAAATTTCAATCATCTTTCATCATACAAGCGTACACTTAAGCTGCTGCTAATGATGAAGAGAAAAAGTTTTTGGTTAAAGTCCATAAGCTGTAAAAGATGGGCATGTATGGCTCTGCATGTAATTTCTGATTTTTCTGATTGAGATAAGAACAAAAGGCGGTCTTATCGCTAGAAAGGTCTAGGCGTATAATTGTGTTTGCAGGCAAACGAAGAAAAACCGACTTCAATTATATCGACAAGTAATACAACGTAGGTAGACGAAAAAATAGTCAAGTAAATACGCATTATCAAAGATTACTCTAAAAGTTGTAATCAGATCTAGATGAATTTTAAATGTGATCACATGATAAACATCGGCTTTCGATTAAATTAAAAATCATCAAAATCGGTACACCCAGTAAAAAGTTATGCGGATTTTCGAGAGTTTCTCTCGATTTCTCTGGGATCCCATCATCAGATCCTGGTTTCCTTATCATGGTACCAAACTAGGGATATCTCCTTTCCAACAAAAAAAGAATTACCAAAATCGGTTTATAAATGACGGTGTCATCCCTGAACGTACATAAAAAACGAAAATATATATATATATACGGTAAAAAAAAAAATATGTCGGTTAAAAATTAATCGTCGTTTAATTAAACGTTGTTCGTCGCTTAAGGACGGAGACCTCGTCGGCGGCCTCCTCTCTCATCCGCTCGTCATTCTTCAACAAGTCCCCTCCGAGGACTGTCATCAAATCGCGAAGCAGCGCCGCTCATCTCAGGCACACCTCGAGGGTGTGTTGGGCCGAGTCGTCCGCTGCGCCACAATCGTGACATCGAGTCGTCGGCTTCCTTTGGGCTGTCCGACACAAGTATTCACCAAAGCAGCTGTGCCCGGTGAGAACTTGCGTAAGACGGAAGGTGAGGGGCTTGCGCTTACGGCGCATCCACCGCTCAAGGACCGGGCGCAAGGCAGCCGTTATGCGTGTGCCATATGGCTGCTCCGCTAGGTCCTCCCCCCACCTCCGCATTAGCGCTTCTTGCCCCATGCGGCGCACCCGTAGGATCCCGTCCAACGTGGGGTTCTCACCGAGAGCCCTCCTACCCGAGACGTATGAGTAGGTCTCGGCAAGAACCTCCGCCACGAGCTCCCACGGGGGGTCACCGGCTAGAGCAGTAGCTGTAGCCCACGATACCGTACGGTACCCCGGAGTACCCCCAGAGCGATGATCCTCTGCGCAGACCACAGCGCGGCCTTATTCCTCGCAGTGAGGCGATCCGCATCGTGCGGCTCACCGTATCTCGGCGTAAGTGATTATTGTAGCTCATAGATGTCTCAATCATTGCAAGCACGTTGCCAATCCTACCCCAAACCGATCCTAGAAGTTCTGGCCACCTTACTCACTACAGGATCACACCAAACTCCTTGAGAGCAGTATTATTTAGCTGTGATCTTCTGTAAGGTTAAGGTAATTCCCCAGTGAGCTGCTCCAGATTTTGAGCAGTATATTTCCTACTGTGTCCTATGTCAATAAGTGCAATAATAATAATACTTTAATTTATATAATGCACAATCGATTGGAAATTACACGCTTTACGTTACCATATATTTATAATTTTCTATAAACATCTCTAGATCAACTTTAATATCTATTAGTCATTTCATTAAATAAATAATATTACAATAATGTTTATTAAATTCAGAAATTAAGAGGCGCGTAGAGGAAACCTGCTGCCCTGGGAAAACCGCAAACCCATATCATTAAACTATAATGTAGTATAAAACAAAATATTAACACTGAATTTAATACCCTAACGTCAGGACATAAAGCTTAAAACTCTAAATCAAGGAGTTGAAACAACTCCTTATTGAGAATAACCACATCGCTGTATTCTTATTTAAGGTCATTGTAGTAGCGTGAGGTATTTGAAGCTGTGCGAATGTACTTTTTTATAAACGACTAACTTTTTAAATATATAAAGTGTTATTAAATAAGATTTTTGACATACATGATATATTTACTGTGCAGTTATGAAAAGTGTAATAGGTAAGTCTAAACTTTGACGAATTTGATTCGATTTAATTTACTAGTGTTTATTGTAAATGACTAAATTAATAATAATGATGATTTTACGTAACTATTACATTGCTGTTATATATTAATTAGAAAACATTCTTTAGATTAGTTTAATCGTTTAAGGAAGTAATAACATTATTTTAATAAATTTTTGTTTTCTGTTTCTAGCTTTCTGTGTATTGTGTACAATTGCGATTGAAGTAAATTCACAATCATTCTTCAATAATTATGGCCAACAAAACAGAGGCTTAAATTTTTCACAGAGACAAAATAATCGTAACACTGGAATTTATTTTCGCAATTCCGATAAGGATCTAAGCAGTTATGACAAATATATTAATGATAAACTCAATCAAAATAGGGAAGAAGCTTTAGCGAACAATAACAGGATAACCAACGATAATATTAATCAGATAAGTGTTGTCCAATCGATACAACCTAATTCTGATGAATCTCCAATCACCACAAAACCCGTTAGATTTGTTGGCGTAGGAAAAACAGACGTAGAGTATCTTAATAATGTTACATACGCAATAACGAATTTCGGCGTTAATCTTATGAAGGTAATTAATATACAGAAAAATATATTCAAAATATCAAAGTTATCGAAATTTGTTGTTTTCACTTTTTCATTTATCGTTTTAATAGACCGCAGAAAAATATGATTAAACTACAATATCCAATCAAATCAATTTATGCAATAATGATTCTTATTGTTAAATGTAATTCAGGTGTATTTTGTTTAAATTACAGAGCGTAAATGATTTGCAAACTGGTAATATTATAGTTTCGCCGACGTCAATAGCTACCGTACTGGCTCTTTTACAACAAGGAGTAGTTGGTGAGGCTCAAGATGAAATCACGAGATCATTGCAAATGACTCCTGAAGTCGTAGCGCCGACTTACCAAAGACTTACCTATGATATGAAAGTAAGAATTAAGGGTATTGGCGCTAATAAGCTATATCAAAATTAATTTTGTTATGGTCAAATTTAGAACATTAGTTAATGACTAGTATACTTTTTTAAACATGATTAGTGTAAGGATACATACTAACATTTTTACGTACTATCTGTCTTAAGTACTCAATAACAATTACCTACATATACTACATTAACATTTATTTGATATCCTAAGCTTCTTTTTGTTTTCGGCATTTATAAAATATTTCATGATATAAATAGTGAAATTTTTAAATTACTATGAACATATTTTTACATACATTAATATTATAAAATATTTAAAAAAATACTTGTGGGTGTATTAATAATGAATATCCCCTTAAACCTTTAAGGAATTATTTATACATTTAATTCATGTTTTAAATAATTAATATGAATATATTTACAGAAACGTAACTCACGGAATATTTTAACTGTGTCTAATAATGTATACATTGGAGATGGTTTTGAAATAAATCCCGAGTTCAAAGAGACTGCCATAATCAATTTTGGGAGTGAAGTAACTGTCACAGATTTTTCGAAGCCTATAGATGCAGTGAAACAAATTAATAAATGGATCTCCATTCAAACACATAATAAAATTAATCAACTCTTGCCGTATCGTAAGTGTTTATAATTCTAATAACCAAATGTTATATTACGTATTTTATTCTTGGTGAGTTACTTTTTAATTTATTAAGCCCATCTAAACACTAGTTCTCTCTGATCCTTCTCCTACATGGGGAAAGAGGTCTATGCCCGGCAGTGGGATATTACAAACTGAAGCGTAAACAAATGTTCATGCAAATAAATACATATTACTTCTTAGTTGATTTTTTTGTTTACATTAATTAATAGTCTGTATTTTATTGTAGATGCTGTAAATCCTAGCACCCAATTGGTGATTGTAAATGCTGTATACTTCAAAGGTCTGTGGGAAACTAAATTCAAAAAAGAAGCTACGAAGACATTAATATTCCATCTAAAGAATGGAGAAGCTAGATCGGCTCAATTCATGCGTATTCGTCACTCATTTAAATATGGAATCGATGAGGAAACTAAATCTTACGTCGCTATACTGCCTTTTGAGGTTTTCTAATATATTTTTTTAACAAAATCAGTTATTATAAAACACTTATTTGTAAAACTCTTAAATATTTCATAACTAAGTGGAGTTGCATTTCTGTTTTAGCGTCATCAATACTCACTGATATTGATTTTACCGCATCAATTATCGAATGCAGACAAGACATTAAACTCATTAACGAATATCAAATTAATGGGCTATCACAAGTTCGAAGAAACTGAAATACAATTGGAATTACCAAAATTCACAATCAGATCAGATACTGAGATGATATCAGTACTGAAAAGGGTCAGTATGTTTAATTTGTAAGACTTGATCTTGTTTCATTGATAGATACCTGAACTACAAAAGTATCCAAAGATAAATTTTATCTTTTTCACCATCAATTTCCACTTATCTACGAATCGGAAAACTGTGTGTGTGAGTTCAATAGCAGTAGTTTTTTAGTTAAGATAGCATAATTTACAAGGGCCTGTTTTACCTCCTGGTACTGAAATCTATTAATAACTTATATGTAATTTAACTCTACCAGCGATCCATGAAACAGTTCCTTATTCTTGTAAGCGTTTTTTACCACTATTTTAGGTTCAGCTGTAATTCGTAATTTATTGGAAGTGTTTTTTGCTACAGATGAATGTTTCAAGAATATTTGACCGCAGAACAGATCTTACAAGAATTGGCACTTATCGAACCTATGCACCTGAAATATCTCAAGCGGTTCATACAGGATTCCTGTCAGTGGATGAGCAAGGGTTATCTGCTGCAGGTGCCGCTGGTTTTGCAGCAGTCGCTCTATCTTACGAAGATCCTCCAGCAATCTTCCAGGCAAATAGACCCTTCCTTGCTGTATTGTGGGATACGCAATTTGCTATACCACTATTTATAGCGAAGATTGAAGATCCAACACAGTGATTATTTGTGGATATAAATCCTTTTGTTAAGATTGATATTGTAAAAAATTTAACAATACACCTACAATTGCTAAAAATTGCAGCAGTTCTGTATGTTATAGGAGAAAATGTATTAATTAAGACACGTTTTTAGATTCGATAATATAAATCGACGTTCATATGTGACCTAATTTTAAGAGCGAAACGCTCCACAATAAACTTAAAAAAATAAATAAACAGGATTGCTCTTATAAGTTTTTGAAATTTGATGATCACTTGCACAATTTATTATAAGATATCAAATGGCAATATCAAATATTTACTATATTCGATATTGAGATTATTATATTCATAACACGTGATCTTGTCGAACATTTGGATGGATTGGTTGCAACAGTAATTGAACATTAGAAATTTGGGAAGATCTAATACAAGCGTGCTAAACATCTCATTTGACAAGTAGATTGACGTAAAGATACGAAAAATAGACAAGTAAATACGCGTTATCAAAGATTACTTCAAGTGGTAATCTGATCTCGATCAAATTTAAATGGGACCACAAGACAAGCATCCCTGCTGAAAGTTACAAATAAAAAACGATGATTGTATGGGAAGTTATTGTAAACTATTATGTGTTTGAAATAGGGGATCCAAAATCTTCATAAATTTAAATACGTTAGATAAGTATTAAATGTTACCAGCTATTAGTTGTTAGTAACATATTGATGCTTTAATGAGTTATCGTTAGTATAAAATATTTGTTTATTCACAGTTATTCACATACACTGTGTACACCTGTACATACACACACCTGTGTGTGACGGCTTAACGTGCTCTCCGAGGCACGGTGGGAAGACCTACAAGGACTCCACAAACACCCAGACCTATACACCCAGACCAGAGATGTATATGTATCTAAATAAAAAATAGTAAATAGATCCCCCTTGATTTCCCTGGGATTCCATCATCAGACCCTGGTTTCCTTATCACGGTACCACGCTTGGGATATCTCCTTTCCTACTAAAAAGAATTATCAAAATCGGTTTATAAACGACGAAATTATCCCCGAACATACATTAATATATTGTGTACGGTTGAATTGAGTAACCTCCTCCTTTTTTGAAGTCGGTTAAAAAACCATTGGCAGTTACGAAGAGGACGCTGAAAATAAAATAAATAAAAAATTGTGTGGTGTCATGGAACACCAGGTAGGAACGAAGTTCCTTCGGATAGTATAGAAGCAACACAATTTAATAAAAATGTTGAATTTTATATATATTTTCTAGTTCTTGATTTTTTTTAATTTTGTTGATTGGTTTTTAGTTAAGTATGTACAAAAGTATTTAGGAAAATTTGTATTTTAGAAAATAACAAATACAGTAAAATAAAATAAATCACAGAAAATAATAATAAAATTCAAACTATTAAGTGAAATAAAAAAACATATGTCTTTATTTATTTTTGTCGACAGTATAAAATTACATAAATAATTTAAAAAAAAGTTTACTAGTAATATTTTAGTTTTTTTTTTTTTTAAGTCTAGGTCGGCAAACAAGCGTACGGCTCACCTGATGGTAAGCGATTACCGTAGATTATAGACACCTGCCACACCAGAAGCATCGCAAGCGCGTTACCGACCAAATCCCCAATCCCCCCAGGAGCTCTGGTCACCTTACTCACCAACAGGAACACAATACTGCTTGAAAACAGTATTATTTTGCTGTGATCTTCTGTAAGGTCGAGGTACTACCCCAGTCGGGCTGCTCCATATTTTGATTAGGAAATTCCTGCTGTGCCCTACCTCAGTTGCTTTAGTTTTAGAAACGTCATATTATACAGACGTGTGACTGATGTAATATCAGTCACATCCGTTATATATTTTTCTTACGGTTTTAGTATCACATTTTTTTCAGTTCGGTTGCACAGCCAAATGTCAAGCCTGCCGTAAGGAACTTCGTTCCAATAATAAATAGATAAAAATATATTCGTAACCTATAAAAACCGTACCGTAAGCAATTGTAAAGCACTCAGGGAAAATATGTATTTTTTTATATACAATAATAGGCTTGCGTTTGACCACTATTTCACCTGATGATAAGTGAAAATGCGGTCTAAGTGAAAATGCGGTCTAAGATAAGAAGTAACCTATTCACTCGCGACTTATAGAATCCCAGGTTATAGTATTATTAAAAATATAAATAAACATGTAATATAATTAAAAAAATTAATCAAATAAAAATACTATTTCTTCACAAATCACTTTATATTACAGATTAACCAAATTTATCTTTTAAATTTCAAATGTATACACTAGTAGTTATTTTAATCAATAATTTAACACTGCAGAATAACCAATTTAATTGTGATCAAGACATTTATATAGCTCACCCCATCACCATCAACTCTCCTCTACTAGCCTCACACTTCATACCGCCACACTAGCGCCTCCTCTTCAACACCCGCTCACTTCACTTTACTCGTTACAAATTATTTCTCAAAAACAAAACAAATCAAATGTCTATAAACCAGTGTCAATAATTTATAAAATCCAAAAAAAAATATAGCAGTATGAAACCCATTGTAAAAGGACGAGAATACAACGAAAATAAAAGAAAGAAAAATAGCTTATGGAAAAAAGTTAAATGGCTAAGTTATAGGTAAAGGTAAAAAGATCTACAACCTTTGTATTTACACTTTTTTTACATAACCTCAAAATTCATGTGAAAATTTTATAATATCCATTTTTGTTTTTTTGTTTTTATCTTTTACAATGTACTGTGTGGCTACGGTACTAAAGAATATAGCCACCCCCTCTCTTCTCGTGGGTGTCGTAAGAGGCAACTAAGGGATAACACAGTTCCACTACCACCTTGGAAATTAAAAAGCCAACCGATGGCGCGATAATCATCCAACTGCTGGCTTTGAAATACACAGGCTGAAGACGGGTAGCAGCGTCTTCGATGCGACAAAGCCAGTACTGCGGTCACCAACCCGCCTGCCCAGCGTGGTGGCTATGGACAAAACACATGAGTTCACGTTATTTTTGGCGTAAACTTGTGGAGGCCTATGTCCAGCAGTGGACTGTATAGGCTGTAATGATGATGATGATGATCTTTTACAATTTTATTTTTACGCAATTTGGTGAAACTTACCTTTTTAAGTCTTATTTAATTGTTCGTTAAAATATCTACTTTCAGATGGTGTCAAAAAAAGACATTACTATGGTAAATGTTCTCAGAGTTCTCTTGCTTTTCCAATGGGTTTCATCCTACTATAATTTTTTTCACTTTTTGCTATTTTCAAAGGCTAAACGCACTGGTCTATATTGCAGTATGGTGTCAAAGTAGTTCTGACCGATCACAGTAGTAGTCAGAAAATATTTCTAGTAGTACAGTATTTTCACGTTTTTCAATTATGGTTCACATCGTCTAATTTACAATAAAAATGAGTTGAACTGTTAAAAATTATTTACTACTTCTTAGAAACTTTAACTTATATGAAAAAATATATCTTTAATTACAATCATAGTTAAACAACAAAATATTTTGGGTAATTTTTATTCATTGAAGTGTTAGGTTTGTTTTTGCGTTTGAACATATATTTTGTATAATAAATAGATAATTAGTATACATATATCAATAAAAATATGTAGCTTTATCGGTCTGTTGGTACCTGCGAAAGAGACAGTAAGTAGTCTATCGTAGGAAAAGACGACCGTGTCTGTATGTTCAAAGATATTTATTTTTCACATGAACTACGCGTAGTGCCCTAATAAAAGCACGTTGAATACGGTCACTTTTTTAGATATGTTTTATTATGTTTGACAAGATACCATACTAGCTGAACCAACAGCTAGTTTCGTAAACATAACAACATATACCTTTTTGCTATTGTGATAAATAGTAGTTAGTATTATTAGTTATCGTTAGGTTAAATACCTATTTTATATGCTTCTAGGCTTCTACGTATTATTATTCTAAGAACATGTTATATTTTTCGATAATCTTTTATCTTTTTTCTCTTTTCAAACATTTCAAAACTGAATTTCCACCAAATACTCGCAGTTCACCGTTGTAGAATCCTTCTATCTCTTGTAGCGTTTTACCTTCGGTTTCTGGGAGGAAAAAGTACAAATAAATAGATCCCAGAAAACCGAATGCTGCATATGTAGCGAAAGTTCCCCATAGTTGAATATTAGTTTCCAGATCAATGAAAGTTTTTGATCCGAGAAACGAAAACAGATAGTTGCTTGCTGCAGACAACCCCTGTGATGTTGCGCGACTCCTGTAGATGTGTGAAAAAAGTAAAATGGATAATATAATCTGGTAAAATAAAGTTCGATAAAATGGAAAACATGTCGTATGTATTGTAGATTAAATATTAAAATTATGTTATCGGTTTATATAAAAATCTATTTAATCTAAATAACTTGAAAGAAAAAAATTATATTAATAAGCAGTAGTATTTCTTGTAAATATCTACATTCATGTTAAAGTTGATAACTGTTTCAGATTTGTTGATTTGTTTTTTCTTTTATATCAATTGTATATAATTTTCAAAATATTTGTTTGGTAAATAGAAGTATAATTTTGTGATAGTTTACCTGAACGGAAAAAGTTCTCCAAGTAAAACCCATGGTACTCCCAAAGCAGTAAATATTGTTAGAAGGTACAGTAGCACCAATGGTAGGACACTAGTCTCTTTAGGGAATGTCGATGGATTGTATGAAAATACAGAATCATCTAAATTTATTTTAGCATATGTACTCAAAAGGGTACAGACGACTGCGCTTGCGAATAGTGCGCTTATGACAACTATTCGCTTCCCAAGAATTTTAATAAGTCCGATGACGATGAAACTTATAACGAATGTTATAACTCCAACCATTAGCTGCAAAAAATAGATAAAGGTGATTTGGTAACGTAATGAATTTCTAACTTAAATGTTGTAAGGTATTTTATAATATCTTATATATAAAATTCTCGTGTCACAATGTTAGTTACAATACTCCTCCGAAACGGCTGGATCGATTTTTATGAAATTTTGTGTGCACATCGGATAGTTCTGAGAATCGGCCAACGTCTATTTTTCATACACTTAAGTATAAGTGGGGGGGGGGGGGTGAAATTAAGGGGGTTAATAACATATATGGCAAAATAACGTTTGCGGGGCTAGCTAGCTTTTTTATAATAATTGTTAAAAATAAGCGTCTTGTTATTAGTAATTTATGAGTTAAATAAAAAAAAAGCAAAATTTTAAGAAGTTGTTTCCTTCCAACATTATTTATGCTAGAAATTGATAGTAAAAAAAATTTTTTTTTAGTTTTTAAGTTACACCAATTTTTTTAGGATTTCTGTTACTTAGTAGTACAAAGCAAGTTACAGTAGTAGCTAGTATTACGTCACGTAGTAATAGTTAATTTATCCACTAGCCTTTTGATTGTTTATTTGTGAAAATAATTTTATATGCCAAAAGAATATTATGGAAGATTATCGATTATTAGAGTGTTATCACTGTGTTATAATAACTTTTTACTTCTTATAGCCTATATTGATTGATGTTTTTTTTTAAAGATTCTTATATGATAGTGTTATACTGATTGATATCTTACCACAACTCTTTTACCATCTTGTGCTATCCCCAGAGCTCCAGAGATATTGATTAAGTTTGGTCGAAGGGGCGTGAGACCACTCATCACGAAAAATAAGAAATACATCACCACAAGCGATAAGGGTCGTAACGTCTCTTTACAGAACATAACGTATTTGAATTTTATAGTACGTCTGAAAAAAAAATACAAAACATACTTAAAACCGTTACTTTTGTTACAAGTGTGTTATCTAGTACTATTAAACGAGCAATTCTTGTATATATCTATATATATGCAATCTGAATCTCGGAAACGACTCCAATGATTTTCATGAAATTTAGTATGCAGGGGATTTCGGGGGCGAAAAATCAATATAACTAGTATTCAGTTTTAGAAAATGTCGTTTTATTTCTGTATTTAGGCAATGAAAAAATGGCTACAATATCGTTATAATACAAAGGTAAGTTTTGCAATTGTCAATAAAGTTGCAATAGCTTAGATGGGAAATCGGCCTGTCGAGATCGACCGAGACGACCATGGTTCAAATCCCCATGTCGTCCTCCAGATTGATTATTTTTTTCCTTTTTTTAATTGCACTCATAATTTTTTATTTAAATAATCAGTTCATATTATTTCTATCGGTAAAATCGGAAAATATTGTTCATATTTTCATTTCATAATTCCGAAGCTCTGGACAAAAATTCAACTAGATCTTCCTATCTTTGGTGGACACTATACCTAAGTCATATGGCATTACAGTAAGATTACATAAAAAAATCTTGAGGTAGAACTGGCAGGTATCAAATATGAGGTTAAATACTTCTGCCTGGTTCTTTTATAAATAAATAAAAAGATATGTAAGAGGTAAAAAAGGTTTATTGTTTTGCGTGTGTGATATCTGTGTGCGCGTATGTGTTTCTTTTTGTTTTGTAACTCTAAGAGCTTGTTTCACTGATTCTCTCACATATTGATATCAACATACTTACATACACAACGTGCATCACGACAATGATAATAATGATAAGTTTTTAATTTTACCATAATGACTCTTTATACTTGAATAATAAAAATGTTTATACCTTTTGGTTTAATAGTACCATTATTAAAATTCTATAACTTTTATACAACTGAAGTTCATCATCATCACATCAAAAAAATGAAATTTATAATTTTCGTTATTTTCCTCACGTAACGGATTTGTACGGCCATGTAGATGTCACGATCTCGCCGTTTGTGCCGTTGAGTTAAAGCGTTTATATGTATTTATATGATTTGTATATAGATATGTTACCTTAAAAACCAATTCATCGATTCATGTTCGCAGCGCTTGTAATCTTGATTAGTACTAGAACATATGACGCAGTTTACTAATTTTTTACTATAAGCAGTCAGTTCAACGAATTCTTCTTGGACGTTTTCCGGTGAGGTCCAACCGCGTAGTTTACACAGGGATGTCAATGCATCCTTTTCTCGATTTTTCGTTAGTAGCCATATTGGTGTTTCTGGTGACTAAATAAAAAAAAATCATTTTAAATTATTATTATTATTTTTTAACCGACTTCCAAAAAAGGAGGAGGTTCTCAATTCGACTGTATTTTTTTTTTTTTTTTTTTTTTTTTTATGTATGTTACATCAGAACTTTTGACTCGGTGGAGCGATTTCGACAAATTTTCTTATAATCGACAGGTGGTGTGTGCCAATTGGTCCCATTTAAATTTATTTGAGATCTAACAACTACTTTTCGAGCTATATCTAATAATGCGTTTTTACTTGATGCTTTTTTCGTCGACCTACATTGTATTATACCGCATAACTTTCTACTGGATGTACAGATTTTAATAATTCTTTTTTTGTTGGAAAGAAGATATTCCTAGCTTAGTACCATGATAGGGAAACCAGGATCTGATGATGGGATCCCAGAGAAATCGAGGGAACTTCTTGAAAATCCGCAATAACTTTTTATTAGGTGTACCGATTTTAATGATTTTTAATTTAATCGAAAGCCGAAGTTTATCATGTGGTCACATTTAAATTTTATCGAGATCTGATAACTACTTTTTGAGTAATCTTTGATAATGCGTTGTCACTTGACTATTTTTTCGTTGATCTACGTTGTATTACTCGTCGATGTAATTGAAGTCGGTTTTTTTTTCGTTTGCGAGCAAACACAATTATTTTGCATAGTTATAGTTCATTAAAACATCATAGCTTAAGTATTCCAATGAAACAAAGAAGCGATGGAATAAAAAAATATTGGATGGTCTCTTTAAGATTTTAAGTTATGAAAATAAAAAATATAAATTTTAATATGAAGTAATATTTGACATTATTATTTTATTATCGTCTTTAATGAAGATAAAAAAAAAAACTTATTGCAAACCAGATTCTTTAAGTTGTGCTAAACTTTTCTAAAATAAAAATAATTTAACTTACTAAAATTACGGTGGCCATCGAAGCAACTGGTGCAATGAGGCATACTAACGCAGCGCTCCGCCATTCCAGAAAAGTGCCCAAGAAGTACATAAAGAGTACACCAAATGCTGTGAACGTTTGAGTTAATGCACACAAAGCTCCTCGAATCGACGGCTCACTGTCAAAATCATTATAATTTATTTTCATGAAGACTTTTTGCTTTCTTTAGCGAACTAAATTTTAAAATGGAAAAGGGTTTTATTAAAATATCGAAATAGCATACAAAGTACGATATATAGAGATATTTTTGTTATTATGATAAAAATATCATTGTTACAATCATTAAAATTTTCATAACTTCCATCTCAATCAAATCAAAGGGCTTTGCCTATTTCTAGCTTATTACTGCACAATTTTGTTTTGTTGTTGTTTCTAACTAAAAAAACTTTAATTGATATCGTTTTAGGATCAATGATTTTATCAGACAATATTTTTACAAAAATGTAGTAGGAATGATTTATTTTACGTGATTTCTCCTATATAACAGCTGATGGGGGCTTCCATGATTCCTGAGCTAATTCCCAACAAAGCGTTAGCGATGAATAGAGTTGGAAGGTTCCATGAGTAATACATGAGGATCCACGCTACTATCATGGGTATATTCACCAGAAAATTAGACTTTCGTCTACCAAAGTAATCGACGACTGGTCCAGAGAGTATGGCACCTACTGGCTGTGATAAAAATGATACGCTTCCTGAAAATAAATATTACAGAAACCATATACATATAGCTAAACGACTTCTACAAATGTCCTATTTCAAAGTTTTTAACGGTTTCACACTAAGTTAAGCCTATGTCCTTCCCCAGACGTCAAACTATTCTCATAATAAATTTCATGACAAGCACTTGAGCAGCAGCATGATTTCAGCCTGTAACATCTCACTGCTGCATAAGCTTCTTTCTCCGTGGGAGAAGGGTCGAAGCCTAATCCACCACGCTACTTCAATGCCGGTTGACGGATAATATGAGTAACGATTGCCATCAGTTGTCTATGATAACAACCGAGACCGACTGCTTAACATGCTCTCCGAGGCACGATGGGGAGACAACAAGGACAACCAGAACGAAAGAAAAACCAGAAAGAAATATTTGTACGAATACATATATCCTCCCGAGCGGGACTCGAACCCACAATCAGCGATGTGTGAGCGCTCACGGTCACCACTACACCAGAACGATGTCAAAGAACAATTTAGTGCCCTGAAACACAGTGATGCTGACCTAAGCTTGGCATGTTTTGTCTGATAACATATGTATAGTGCGTAAATGGGTGACCTAATAAATTAAATATAATATTGTAAGTTTAATTAAAAAAAATACCAAACCAAGACGCTTCTTCTTCATTTAGAGATAAACCTTCTGAGGCATTCAGTAGTGCTGGGATCATAATCGTCGAAAAATTTATTGCCATTCCCAAGTCGAACAAAAGAAGAAATGATGACATCGATGCTACAATCTGTATATAAATATTATTATTATTATTACTAGCTACCCGGATAGACTTCGTTCTGTCAAAAGTTAATAGTAAAAATATATATTTTTTTTAGTATCGTAACCTTCCGAGGGCCTTAAGGAACATGCAAAAAAATAAATTAGTCGAATTGGTCGAACCATTCTCGACTTATGCGCTTAGCAACATTCATTTTTATTTAGATAAGATTTTATTAATTTGTTATTATTATTACTTTTATTATAGACAGTAACGCGATTAAAATTTTGAGATTTCAGATATTTTAGGCTGCGTTGAGACGCTCTCTATGGTCACGGGGAAACTTGCAATCGCAATGAGTCACGTACAAGGGAGTGTACATAGTGACTGTTTAAGTTTAAAATTTTAGTTGTCTGTGAAATTGATTTACAAACGATAGCTTAAAGTGACAACGTCATAACAAAACATCTTCTCGGACGCATCAAAGCAATCGAGTGGAAGAGAGAAAGATGCGGTGCAAGCGTACAGTGGGTGTAACGGGACAATGAGTCATCCTTTTTCGTGCATGCAGCCGGCGTTCATCGATTTATTAGACGTTGTCACGTCAAAAAATTATACAGTCTATACTTTGTTTTTAAATTGAAATAAATAGGTAATGAAGTAATCTATAAAATATAGATTATGTTTAGAGGAGTAACCTATGAAATACGTGTAAAAAAAGTGTGTGTGTGTCAGCTCTGACGCACGATTGGAGTTTACTCTTACTTCATATCGACTATCTAAATAGGCACAAAAAAGCTTACTAGTCTGAGAAAAAGATTAATTGCATATCAAAAGGGTAAATAAAAAAATCAACTAAACGCCATTTATCAATGATACGCTAGCTACAACGAGATGCCGTTATTAGAAAATGTCGTTATGCCTTTAGACTTTACGCGATAGATGGCGTTACAAGAAACGTAACGAAGTTATTCGTTCAGTAGATTTTACTCCTCATTTTTTTCATACCTTTTATGAAAATCGATTCTTAACGAGTAAACTCCAAGAAACTCCAACTATAAAAAGTCAAGTCTCACATATACGATGTCGTGATAGATGACATTCAGGCAAATGACTCATAAAATACATGAAAATATGTATGCACAATGTTCTTTAAGCGAGACAGTCTGTTGTAATAATCTGAAATATGATCCCCATTACAAAATAATATCGTCTTGTTTACCAAATATAAAGACTTAAAGGATTAATTATTTATGTTGCTAATTTAATCAATTACTGGATAAGAATATTTATAAATTATTAAGTAATACATCCTATTTATAGTCATTAAATTAAAGTGTCTAAAATACTCTTATTTAATCTTTATGTAATCTTTTTATATTTATATAATTATATTCATAGTATTTGAGAGTTGTTCAAACCTTTAAAAGTACCGTGAAATCGAAGAATAACCTTTTTTCTGCATCCGTTCTTTAACTCAATTTTGATAAATTATAATTTTTTGTTTAATTAATTAAGTTGCTTACAAATTTATTTATAAATAAACAAAGTTTATTAGCAACTTATAATATAATAATAATAATTAGATAAATAACATTAAACTAAAAAACCTTAAGTATATATATATACATAATATAATAATTAAAAAATATTATTAAAAGGAGTCCCTTTAGGCAAGGTTCCGAAGATACTGGCAGCGTTCCCCCTTTGAATAGCTAGACTAATTCTTTGTCCGAAGTAGCTGCCAGCTCTTCGGTCTCCTGTGACGTCGAATAACCTTTTCGATATTTCCTTAAAAAGGGTTATAGCACTAGGACCCCACGGACCAAGGGTCTCGACACCGAATGGGACAAAATCATATTCGGAGCCTAGACCCCTGTATTTGTCTGCTTTTGTTTTTTCCGCCGCTTCACAAGCCGCACCAGCTCTGTTGTTGGTTCCATGTAGATGGGAAGGGGCCAGCGTGTCTGAACAGGTTGCATCCCATACCAGCACCCGGCCCATCTTCCATGGAATCAAACTCATACCGTCCGGTCTCTTGCCATCGTCTCTTGCAATACCAGTCGGCTCAAGTAGACTTGGCACGTTGACGGTGGCAAGGGACCGGCGTATGATATCGTTAAGTGCGGCATGTCTCGAGAAGCGGCCTGCACTTTTTAGGCATGACAGACCGTGATGTCCTAGCTTATCGACATCACTGCCACAGGGACATTTATGAGGAGCGCAGACCGGAACCCCAAGCAGTAGACAGGTTGCGATTCGAAGCGTGTCAGGCTCAAGAAATGTTCCTGTATTTGTCGAAGGGTACGCGTGAAGCCAGTAGCCGGCCTCATGCGTACCCACGGCCAAAAGCCTAGCACGCGCCGAGCCTGTACTACAGCTTAAAAGATTTTCATAAGTCAATTTGCAGTTTATGTCGTCCCAGCTCCTCTGTGATTTTGGAGAAACTGGAAAATTATTTATAAATAAAATTAAATAAAAGAGGCCTTAAAATCAATAACGACTCGAACTGCATCGGGTTTCGTGTTCGAGATTCAATGTTGTTCAAAAATTTTGTCTGTTATTTAATATTTACGGTCATTGCTTCGTAGTCAAGTTAAATTGTCTTTTTACTAAGAAAGTTTTGGGGTAGTTCTGATTTCTTTCATTCTTTACGTATTTTTGGATGTTGAATTCAAATCTGAGGTTTGCGGACAAAATTTCGTGACACAACATTGAAAAAATCGCAAAAAGCAAATAAATCTGCGCTTTTTCGGTTTTTTGCCTAAAAATCAAAAACTATTAAATTTTTGTAAATGGTTTGTATACAGAAAATAAAGTAACTAAAATTCTCTACAAATATCACTATTTAATTTTTTTTCCAAACCAACCGTTCGGTCTCAAATGCGTATGTTAATTTTATTTTGCTTTGAGAGAAATTTATCTGACTGGAATGGTATTTTATTTTTCATTTTTATTTTTACATACAACAAATGCTAATTCTAAAAATTTAAGTTATAATTTTTGATAATATTGAAAATAATATAAAATAATTTACGTACCTGTGAAAAGATCGATCTAAAACGACCAACATTTTCACTGTTTGCACTTACTTCCAATTTATACACCATTTTATATTTTATTTAAATAATTAATATACTTAATCCTTATATAAGTATACAAAAATAAACTACATCATTTTATTTGACTGAAACTTAATACTTCAAAGTATAATACAAACAGAAGCAACGCGTCCACGACTACGCCTCAAATGATATGAAATGAATTCTTTTAGTTATCTCAATTTAACATTGCTCATGAAAAATTTTATCAACAGAATTTTACGTAAACTTATAGTAAACTAACATTTGAACAGTTACATGAAGCGTAAGAATTTGCTAGGTCGATTTTAATTTGACTTAGCGCATAATTTGTCTTTTAGATACAAATTTGTTTAGCTTCGTGTTTCGACATTTTGTATTTACGTGCATTATACCGTATTTTTTCATAAAAAGCAACATTTCGCGGTAAAAGTAATTACGAAACTTGTGTAACAAAATTTAGCAAACTTATTCTTTTATTATGTCTTTACTAATTTATATTTAGAGTAAACTTGAGTATAGGCCTATTTCGAGTAGTGGACTGGCAGTACCCAGAAGGAGAGATGGTATACATATGTATTATTTTTCAAGCAAATAAATGACTCGCTCACAACAACCACCATAAGTGTAATAATCTTTTATCGAGACCGGAAATAAAAGCAACAAAAACATTATTTAGATGACAATAAGCATCTATATGACTAATAACCATTCTCATCGGTTTCTGATTAAGTTTATCTTACAGATAAGTTACTGAGAGACATTATCAACAAATGGCAAAACAAGTCCTTACAGTTTATTTCACTTCAACTATTAAAATACAAATTCACTGGTTGTGAATAAAAATATCTTATAGATGAAGTGGAGTGTGAAAAAGAAAAATATATCATAAACCGAGGTAGGGCACAGAAGGAAATTTCCTGCTCAATATATGGAGCAGCCCGACTGGAGTAGTACCTTGACCTTACAGAATATGACTTATAAATAATACTGCTTTCAAACAGTGTTGTTTTCCTGTTGATGAGTAAGGTGACCAGAGCTCCTGTCGGCAACGCGCTTGCGATGCTTCAGGTGTTGCAAACGTCTATAAGCTATGGTAATCGCTTACCATCATGTGAGCCGTACGTTTATTTGCCATATATGTTTAAAAAAACTATTCTCTCGGATACCGTCGTACGTCGACTAGCTCTAGCAACAACCGGCAATACAGGCCCTCAGCAAATAATTGTCACGAGTGGAAATCTCGCTATAGGTGGTAGCTGACTATCGTGGTAATTAGTTATAATTTTTACGTTAAAACCACAGACCATAGAGTGGCTAAAACATATGGTTATTGTTAAAAAATGTAGTCAAACTTATTACAACGTTTATTATATTGGTTTTAATCATATTTTTTTTTTATTGTAATCCTTGTAATTTCAATTAGATCTTCGTATTTTTGTATATCTTCATTGTAAATAGAAAATAATTTTTATCTTGAGACAAGTCAAATCAAGTTTGATTCATTCTTTTAAAACACATATACACATATTTTTAGCAAAAAAAATCTTATTTTTTTATAACTATAAACACAATCACAAATAATTGTGTTTGCTAGCAAACGAAAAAAACCGACTTCAATTACATCGACAAGTAATACCACGTAGATAGGAGACAAATAGTCAAGTAAATACGCATTATCAAAGATTACTCCAAAAGTTGAAATCAGATCTCGTTGAAATTTTTAATGTAAACATATGATAAATATCGGCTTTCGATTAAATTAAAAATCATCAAAATCGGTACACTCAATAAAAAGTTGTACGGATTTTCGAGTTTCCCTCGATTTCTCTGGGATCCTATGATCAGGTCCTGGTTTCTTTATCATGATACCACACCTGGGATATTTTCTTTTCAACAAAAAAGGAATTATCAAAATCGGTTCATAAACGACGAAGTTATCCCCGAAAATACATAAAAAAATGTATATTATACGGTCGAATTGAGTAACCTCCTTCTTTTTTGAAGTCGGTTAAAAAAAGTATAAGGATGAAACATGGCAATCAATGTACTTGTGAGACACATAAATGAAGTAAATGTTACTTATCCTTAGCACAAATAAAGTATACGATTAAACAACCAATAACTTCATATTTATATATATACTAGATGACACGGCAAACGTTGTCTTGCCACTAAACGCTATTTAAAAATAGGAGTTGGTGGTAAAAGGGTGCAAATTTAGGGTTGTATGTATTTTTCAACGCCAAATCATAATAAAATAAAAAATAACAATTATCTAACAATTTAAAAAAAAATTAGGGGTGGACTACCCTTAACATTTAGGGGGATGAAAAATAGATGTTGTTTGATTCTCAGACCTACCCAATATGCACACAAAATTTCATGAGAATCGGTCGAGCCGTTTCGGAGGAGTTTAACTACAAACACCGCGACACGAGGATTTTATATATTAGATTTCAATAACTTAATATTGTAAGGGGATCCCTTCCACGAGAGTTTGACTCATTAGCCGGTTTTTCCACATAATTTAAGTAATTAAACTATTTTAATGTTATCGAATGCTTTTTTAATAATTCAAATTAATGGACGCAATTACTGATACATTTGATTAATGGATTTCTCAATTTGATAAATTATTGACAACGATTCCACTCCCCTTTTAAAATATATAGTTGTTTAGACTAAATATATATAAAAAAATCCTGTTAACGACTTATAAGTACCTAATTACGTAATGTACTACACGATTTTTCCGGCCCGTTGGTCCGACCCTTTGGACCGACGATCTACGTAAGATTGCCGGTGTAGGCTGGATAAGGATTGCGGAAAAATGGGATGCCTGGCGCGAACCTGGGCAGGCCTATATCCAGCAGTGGACTGTAGTAGGCTGAACTGACTGACTGACTTTTCAAGATTAATATACTGGTTTTTCATTTACTATTTTTTAATAACGTGTATTTACTTGAGTATTTCTTCGTCTACTTACGTTGTGCTAGGTACTTGTCGACGTAATTGAAGTCGGTTTTTTTTTCGCTTGTGAGCAAACACAATTATACGTAAATAATAATTTAAAAATAAGAGCTATTTATTTTTAACTGACTTCAAAAAAAGGAGGAGGTTACTCAATTCGACCGTAATATATATTTTTTTATGTATGTTCGGGGATAACTCCGTCGTTTATGAACCGATTTTGATAATTCTTTTTTTGTTGGAAAGGAAATATAGGAAATAAAAAATAAAGGAGATATCCCTAGTTTGGTACCATGATAAGGAAACCAGGATCTGATGATGGGATCCCAGAGAAATCGAGGGAAACTCTCGAAAATCCGTATAACTTTTTACTGGGTGTACCGATTTTAATGATTTTTAATTTAATCGAAAGCCGATGTTTATCATGTGGTCACATTTAAATTTCATCGAGATCTAATTACAGCTTTTTGAGTAATCTTTGATAATGCGTATTTACTTGACTATTTTTTCGTCTACCTACGTTGTAATACTTGTCGATATAATTGAAGTGGGTTTTTCTTCGTTTGCCTGCAAACACAAGTATGAATTTCGTTATTTGGTTCATTGAACAAAATGACCTTGAAACAAGAACAAAAGACATGTGTTTAAAAAGACATATAGACGTACACATATTACGTAGTAGTATTGAAATTGAGGATTTGTCATTGAGAATAATAACATCTGTCATTTACAAATTATTGTTTTTTTCTTTCTATCAGTATACAAAATAATTGTATCAGCAAAGATGCTTTATCTTTGTTTATTTAGATATGTGTCAGACTGACTAAAATTTAGATGATTAGAGGAGCCCGACTAACGCTTATACAAGTACAATCGCGATACACTGGTATTTCGAAACCTGTATAGACTCTAGACGATGCGTTGGCACAGCGGCCATTCAACTGGCTGTTAAGCTGGCGGTCGTGGATTCGATCCCCGCTCACAACAGTCATTTGTATTGGCCATATAGATGTTTTTCCTGGTCTGGTTCTTTGACTGTTTGTGCTTGTGTATGTGTTTTGAGACCTAAACACAGGAGAAAATTCTACTGGGGGTCGTTGACTGTGCTATTTATTTATTTATCATCGTTAAATTTACTTTAAGATTATTTTACCAATTCCTGATAGAGATATCTGTATTAGTGTGTCCGTCACTAAAGCTAGTTTAATATTAGAATCCTCTGATGTGCTAGAGGTCGTGAATTCGATTCCCTTTCAAGACCAGCATTTGTACAGGTTATACAGATGTTTATTGTTTTCATGTCGTTTCTACTTGTGGGGTGTGTTTTTGGACCCCCACACAAGATTCAAACCTTATTAGGAATCGCTGAGTTTGATGCGTTTATTAATTATTATATTAAAGAAATAATCAAAAGTTATGACACTCAGAAATTTTATATATTCCATACAATTGCTTCAAAGTATTAGAAAAAAATCTTTGTTCGTGAAGAAGTAGTTGCATGCTATATTTATTTTATTGCAGTTTGGAAATGTAATAAAACATATTGTATTTTTAATCGCTATTGGTTTGAAACTATGCAACGTTGATACACAATGTATTGTATATTCTTTTTCGGTGAGTTTTATTTTATCGACTGTGATAATTTACATTGTATCATCTATCGTAAAATGTTGCTGTATTTTTTTCAGTGTTATCAATTGTTTCAAGATCGCAGCAGCATTTAACACACGTATGTAATTCAAGACAATTCATTTTTATCTATATTTGGCCTTGATTATGTACCATTAGCTTAAAATAACAAAACATTTACGTGTATGCAACCTGAATGGAAGCAACGTGACCAAAGTATTCAAATTTATTTAAGATTTATTCGAATAAGTTTTATTGTAGTTCGCCATTTTTATTTTGGATCGTCGAAGATATATTTTTATGACCACGAAATTTAGGGCAAAGTGATAGAAAATAAAATAAACAGGCGACTCGAAATGTGAGCTCGAAAGATAAGGTTAAATAACGAGAAATATAACAAGTTTTTGTACCGTGTGTCTGTTCATGTTTTCACGTTAAATAACCATTATAGGTACATATTCTGTGAAAGTTTTAAATGTACTACTTTTAAATATATATAGCTTAGAATCAGACGGAAGATATGACAGAGTGGAGGCTCAGTAATAAACCCTCCCTTTTTACGTGGGGAAAATCCATCATGGATACCCAGCAGCGCGGGGGCGCCAGAGGGTTATGACAGACTCCTACTGACTAAAACAGTGTGGTTACGTGTGAGCAGTCGTCTGCCTGGGTGGGCGAGATGGAGTCGCGATATATAAATTTAATTTATTATATTATGTTATAATTAGTAAGTTACTTTCGGATCTTTTCACAATTCCATGAAAAGGAACATTGGACGCTGAAGTTGGGCATTGCTTTAATTCGTAACAGTGACGTTATCTTCTACACAAAAATTTCGCGGTATAAAATATTCTTACAAATGTACAAACTATTTAGGTATCATATTTGAAGGCTCATTTTAAAGAACAATTGACACGGTGTAAGATAATGTTTTATAATCGACTGTTGACGATATTTAAATATTGACGAAGATTATTCACGTATTAAATTATATACTCATTTTACAACAAATATACAAAGCAGATTCTCAGAGATTTATGTGTTTGAAGAAATGTTCTAAGAATTTATATGAGATCATAGAACTAAATTTACTTCAATCTTTTACAGTCTTTACTTTTTCTTTTTTGTGTAGAAACAAAGCGATAAAACGTTTCTTTGTCTTTTTTTTTCTTCAAGGTTGTGGTGGTTTACTGCCGTAGCAACACAGCTTATCTAGCCAGCAGATTATATTAGCTATATTTTGTCTTAATACCATAGACCGTTATAAACTTTGTTAAAATTATTTTTTACTGCTCGGCTTTTGAATTGCAATAAGTTTCATCGTCGTGATATTAGTGCTGTCAAGCTCTTCTCATCATATTTATTAATATGCTAAGGTGTTTGCTTCCATTTAAAAAAAAAAACCTCACAATTACTCCACATAAATTATTAATATATCATTTTATAGATAATTGCTTTCTCTTTTCTCTCTTTCTCTAAAAACTAAAATAAATTGACGGTCGGTAAATTTTTTGTTAAATTTCAAGCTAATTTTTTCTCAAACTAACGCGGTTGAAACCGCGGGGCCCAACTAGTTTATTACATAAAACAACAACACCGACATACAATTTTGTTCTTTTTTAACCCCCGACGCAAAAAGAGGGGTGTTATAAGTTTGACGTGTCTGTCTGTTTGTCTAACTGTCTGTAGCCCCGTAGCTCGCGAACGAATGAAGCGATTTTAATTTACTTTTTTTGTATGAAAGGTGAGTTACGGGCGAGTGTTTTTAGATATGTTTGTTGAAAATCGGTTTAGCCGTTTAAAAGTTGTGGGGGTGAAAGTGGGGAAGAATAGCCGAATGTCTGCAAATATAATCTAGAGGGGTCTCAAATGAAAGCGCATCACAAAATAATGTATTCAATGAAAATCGGTTGAGCCCTGAAACAACTCTGGGGGTAAAAGTGGGAAAAATACCCAATATCTGCAAATATATGTGGTGGGGAGAAAATGAGGATGGAAATCCGAATTTCAGTAAATTTACCCAAGTATCAAATGAAATAACATCATATGCACTTTACAAAATTAATAACAAAAATTATTGAAAAATATAAAAAAAAATCGGTTGAGCCGTTTGAAGTTAATGGGGCTAAAAGTGGGGATGGAAAACAGAATGCCTGTGAATGTATCCTAATGTTGTATCAAATGAAAGAGCACTGAAAAAGAATATTAATGACTTAATGGAGAGTGTTCTTAGTTTCGTTTGATGAGAAAATTGGTGAAAAGCTGTTTTAAAGTTATGGTTATGGTGTCAGAAAATCGGGACATGGAAATACGATTGTCAAGTGAAAGTATCAATTACTACATCTCAGTCGTTGTAATTCTGCTAAAGATACAAAATTTACATTATAATAAGTTTATCTATAAAAAGTATAAAATAAAAATTAAATAAAAAATAAAAAAAGCCGACACAATAACCTAAGTTGCCTTTAAAAAGTAAAAAATAATTAAAGAAACTCAATCTTAAAGTACCTAAGTATGTACGAGTATTAATAATTCTAAAAACAATACATCGCGTTGGGGGACCGCTCCAAACCAAACAATTCAATGACAAATAGTCTAAAATAACTTAACTTAAATAAGCAACATAGAAATTTAAAAATAAAATTAAGAAAAGAAAAATTTTATAAAATTACTTCAAAATATTGCGTTTCGGATACGACGTCTACCCAAATAATAAGGCTCGGGTAAAAGACTTAGTTAGGTACGCAGGTGATACTTATGAAAAATAAATAGTAGGTAATAAATAGGAGTATATAATGTAACTTTAGTTCTGGGATTCTTAAACGCCCTACAGTTGGGCAGAACGAAGCCCAGCATGCGAAAAGCCCTATTTACAATATCGTCGATATGCAGGTTAAAACGTAATTTACTATCCAAGATCACTCCCAAATCACGAGTGTGGTCGAATCCATTTAATAAAATAACTATATAATATAAAATTTACTGTAGGGCAAAATAAATTATTTTTATATACAAATAATGTAGTATTGGATTTTAAATAGATATATTATACACAAGAACTTACAAATAAAATATTTATATATAATTCTAGTAATCTTAAAAACTATCGTCATCACTTCCTTCTGATGAACTTTCTACAGACACGTGAATAATAAACTGCTGTTACATATTTTCTACATATTTTTCAACTTGTACATTTTTGTTTAGATCTTGGTTATCTATCACATGATTGACATATGACGAACATTTTTGACTATCCACTTTAGCTACTCCTTAACAAAAACAAACAACAAAAACGAACAAAAGAGTTCGGATTTTATTAATTTTATAACTTTAGTTATTTCCTGCCCTTCATTAGAGCCCAAACAAGCTCAATTGGGTTTAGGTCATTAGCCATCTCGTCTACTACAATTTTTTCTAAGCGATCTTTGTTTTGCTTAACTAAATCCAAAAGTTGCAACAAACGAAAGTTGAACGACTGTAGCCATTCAATAGTATCTTGTTTGTGCGATAGAGTGGAAGTTCTCTGTCAAGTTTCCAAAAATGATACAATGCATTATCTAAAACAATAAGGGCATCCAATCCAATCCAATTTAGGTAGAACGCCAATTTTGGTAAAATTATTAGATTCAAAATATTTCAACCCTCCTTCTGTAAATAGTAACAATAAAGCATCCGTCAGTAAAGTACGTATATTATAACATTTATATAGTGTGTTTTATACGATATGTGCAGAATTATTTATAAAAAATGTATAAAAAAAGAAAATACTTTATTATTATCTTAAGATGGAGACGATTTAGTGTATACCTATATGGTGCAATTTCTTTTTTTTCTTCTTCTCATTTTGTTTATAATATATGTGTATTTGTGTTTATATCATTTCACTTAATTGTTATTTTCAATTTACGTTCATTGCTTACATACTTTATTAGTTTATAATAGAATATATATATTATATTTTTATTCTTCTTTTTATTTATTTATGTATTTTTTTATGATAGTGCTAATGATAATAATAAATTCTTTATTTTATCAGAAGTATTTGAATGTAGACTTTTGTATGTAAGTTTATTATCTACACCACCTACCCAATTTAGATAATAAGTTTCCTTTCTATGTATGGGTTGTCTGGAAGAAATGGCTAATTAGCCATAAGTCCGCCCATTGTACTTCACTGAGACACTACACAAACAAAGCATAAAGATAGTTACAGTATATTTATGCTTTGTTTGTAATATATTTGTGGTGTACAATAAAGTATAAAATAAAAAATAAAATAAATAATAAAATACAGAATTAAACACAGTATATTGACGGACGTACTACGGACGACGTACCTGACGGATTTTTCAATCCTCTCCGATCCGAGCAAATCTCGATACATTAACTGTTTTGTTGTTTAATGTCCGGCATCAACCCCCCTCTCAGTATGCATATAACTACAGTGTTTGTGTTAAACGGACTCTATGTTGATTATGTGAATCAATATCATTTGTTAAAAAAACAACAGACTATAGTATTTTAATAATGGCCTCCATGAAACTCAAAACTTAGAATTAATTTTTGTTTTTGACCATGGAAAACGAGTTTCCTTGTATTTTAATGAGCTCGTTATTATTTTATCTTAAGAACATTAATCTTCTTAAACTATACATGTAAGTATAAAAACATGTTCACAGCCAATTAACTTCTGCAACATGGCATCAACTTGTATCCACGATAATCGTCCCGTGTGCGCTTCATCTCCGGACGGTTGTTCACGTCGCAGTTTCCTCGACCAATGCGATATGTATGAATATAATTGCGACTATGGTACTCGTACGTTATTTCTCTTATTTAACTATAAATTATACCATATATCTAGGAATAAAATACCACCTACCTATATTTAGGAATAAAATATTCCTACTAAATGAAAATTCTCTCCAAACAGCGTATCAATCTATGAAGTTTTATGATAGTTGAGTCCATTTAATTGTTGATGTTTACGTTCGTTTTAGCCTTTAATATCCCACTGCTGGGCATAGGCCTCTTACCCCATGTTCAGAGCTTAATCCATCACGCTATTTCAATGCGGGTTAGCGTATATATCCCTACTATGAGTAACGATCGTTATCAGGTGTACATGATAACAACCGGGTTCGACGGTTTAACGTGCACTCTGAGGCAGGGTAAACTTGATGCATGTCTTATGAAATGAAAATAGTATAATTATGTAATATATATTTTTAACGTGAAATTAGTTTTGAATTATTAAACGAATTAGGACAAACTTTAATCTTAACAATTATTATACGATTATGTAATACAATATAGGTAGATAACATACTAATTAATTTATGAGGTTAATGATTAGGTATTTATTTATATAAATTATACACACTGATAGTTTAGTTCGTCAGCACTCTAAATATCTATGTAATAGTATTAAAAATTGTGTCAAGGTTTTTCAAAGGTAAATTGTAGAATTATCTATAAAATTGACGATTATATTATTATAAATACATTATCATTGTCATATATGTTGCTTAATGGATATTGTAAAATTAAGATCCTTTATGGTTTTTATATTTATATGTATAGAAAGCATAGTTCAGCTTTTCTTCTTGTCTGTTACGCCTTATTAATTGTTATACTAAATAGAGCAATTGTAATCAAATTTAGTAAGTCTAGAGAGTATATTGGCTTGTATAAAACATTAGCACACATTCGTTCTAAATTTTAATTGCCTTATTAATTATTATTACTTTATTACTTACATGTTGTTTTAAATTTGTCTTAAAGTTGAGGAAGTTTAGACAAAAAAATAAATAAAAAACAATTGAATACCTACGATACAACAGCGCTACTGGCGAGCGTACTGTTTTTCATTCATTATCCTAGTGCATTTTAATTAATTAAAAATATAGGAAGTTAAAATGAAAAATATACGAAACTGAAATATTTATATGACCATTAAAATTATTTCACAATACGTAATATTTATAAAATAACGAACTTTTTACAGCAATACATTTAAATAACTCATTTTCAATAAAAAATGCCTTTCAAAAAATAAGAAATATTGAATGAAATACGTTAAGTAAATACCGTAATGTATCAGCCGAATCAGTCCAGCCATTTTTAAGTTTTAGCGAGACAAACGAACAGAAATTGATTTTTATATATATGATATTTTGAATATAGAACAAAAAATTTAAATGTTTATCACCAATAGAGTTTATCAATTATTTTATAGGCCTCAACTTTGTGACATTGGAGTAAAACTAGCATTGATAATACTACTATCATTTATCGATTTTGAAATAGAACAATATATCTTGATTTGTTATCTTTCAGAATACATGACGAAAGTGCCCAGCATTTGTAGTAGCGGTCAACAAGATTTTTTGTGCTAAAGATCCAAGATTTTAATATCAATAAAATAATGAAATTATAATATTAATTTTACTCCAATGATAACGTACTACATTTGTCAAACCTTTCTTACTTTTTTTATATTATTTACAACATTATGTTGAATTAATTGAAACGCAAATAAAATATAACAATATTGATTTTATCCTTTATTGTAAAATACATAACAAAACATATTACGATATACTTTTAAAATAGTCTGATGGTCTTCTGTCATTCTTCTGTAATTTTATTTTGGAAAAAAAATTAATTCGCATTGCAATAACGCTTTATGAGTGAAAAATTCAGTTATTAATATCTTTTTTATACTTTATTAAAAACATGAATTTCTATATTTTAAGTTACTTAGAAACATATATTTTATATTGTACAGCATTCACATTATCCCCGCAAAACAATGTCAATTCATTCGAGGGTTCACAAAATTGTGGTAATTAACATTTTTAATACTTATATTATAATAGCTATCTAAATAATAATATATTACCGCTAATATTTACAATTTTAAAACATACGCATACAACTACAACCAAATATTCTTTCTCAACAAATCCGTTTAAAAGTAGCGTAATTAAAAATGCATCTACATCAACTATGTCATCAAACGCACAGACAAGAAATCGTACAAATCCAAAAAAATAAATAAAAAGAACAGGTAATTTAGAATAAAAAATTTAAGAAGTACTTTGCAGTGTCAGGCTAAATGCTTGGGGAACTACAACAGAAGCAGAAGCAATTGGGTTTAATAAATCTTATAACGAAACTACTAATCATGATTTGACCGTGCCATTAGAAACAACAATAAGGACACAAATAGACACAAATAATAGTAATGTATATATAATGAAAAAAATATACTCTATTTAATGTTACAGGTGAAAGAGGCACAAAAACGAATGACCAAATAAATAATACAAATGCAGGTTTTAAGCCTACCACAGAACATAACGGCAAAATATTATTAACAAAACGATTAACCGATAACCCAATAAAATTAAGAAATTACACAATTTCATGTTTAGGTAGACGAAACGATTCAAAATATTGCTGTAATAGGCCAAGTAGTTGGGAAACTACTAAAGAAATAAGAAACATATTGATTATAAATAGTAAAAAAATAGAAAATGAAGATTTTATCGAGGACAGTGAGGTAGAGAATGGAAACATTGTACTAGCAGATACAACAACTTTGAAACATCCAACATACCACTTTAACGTTAGTTCAACAACAAAAACAAAAACAACAAGAAGAGTAATTACTGAAATATCACCTAGTTTAACAACAAAAATGCTACTTACTTTTGTGCCAAAGAAAAAAAATTCGAAAACTAAAATGCCTTGTAAATACAAATGTCAACGGCCAGTAACTTGGATAACAACTACACGGAAAAATAAGTGGACGACAATCTAAGTTAAATATTAAGTAGCAATAAATATTGTTTTTTTTTTTTATAATAAAATGTTTTATTACTTTATTTTGAAGTTTGTACTTGTTAATTTTTCAAATAACAATGGACAAATCACTACTGTTGCAAAAGAAGTTTACCTTAAAAATGTTTTTTTTTTTATTTGCAGATTTCGCTATGGTTGACTGTGGTGAAAATTGTATATGCAAAAATGATGTAACAGATACTGTTATTTATAATATTACAAATAAATCAGATAGTGATTATCTAAGTTTGTCACAAGAAGATGATGGTATTATAAAACTACAGTACAAACAAGTCAGCAAAGACTTATGTGGAAGACCCAATACGTGGGTTACTAACGAAAAAGGAGAAACGAGAGATTTTTATCGAATATTAAATTTAGAACAAAATGAATAAATATACGTAGTTAGCTCTTAAAATATTTTCTGTCGTTTCTTGTTGCAACCACTTAATTTTTAATGTGTATACTTTTTAAATAAGTATTGCTCAAATACCTTACGCCTTTCGTATTAATTTGAATACTTAAAAATATATGTAATTCATATTTTGTTAATTCCTAAAATAAAATAATTCCTAAAAAATAGAAAACGGCAGTCACTTTGATGAAAATTTTACTTCCTTAAGCATTTTTAGCCAATCTCTGTCAGGCAGTTTTATTTAAACAGATTGGTATTTATATATTTTTTTAATACAATAATAGGCCTGCGTTTGACCACTATTTTACCTGATGATAAGTGAAAATGCGGTCTAAGACGGAGCACGCTTACCTAGAAGTAACCTATTCACTCGCGACTTAAAGATCCCCAGGTTATAATTTTCTGGAAACACAGATATTATATATTTAATTTGTACATAGTATTAATATAATTTTAAGCGAAAACAGTCTTGGATAACTAATTAATATTTTGCAGAAGAGTACAGCACTATATTTTAAGAAAAATATCGTTTTGGCAAGTAAAAGTAAAATAATAAAATAATCTCAGTTGACTAGCATTGGCTTATCAGCGTTTTTGTTTTTAAATTTATTTTTCCTAATTGAGTTTATAAAGAAATCATCGGCAAAGATCTTTTGATTCCCCTTATAGAAATCCTCAATTTCTACTAATGTCTTATTTTCAGTTTCTGGTAAAAAGAAGTACAGAAAAACAACTCCAATATATCCTATAATAGCGTATATTGCGAACGTTCCACGTATATGGAAAGTGGCTTCAAGGTTGTAGTTGGTTTTTGATCCTAAAAAGACTATGAGATAGTTAAAAGCAGCCGCTAAGCTAGTCGCCATACCTCGACTCCTGTAAATAAAGAGAAAGCAATGATTTAGTCTTATGAATTTGTTATGAAACTGTTATTTTGCTCAACTTCAGAAATATTGGCTAATATTCAGAAACAAAATAATATCTAAGTTCCGACTTGACTAAAAATTTGACTTGTAATAATTTATATAGTTCGTACCACTTATTGTAATTTGACTTTGACATATATGACAACATCAACGTACATTTCTTTATAACGCAATGCTCATTCCTCGAATTTAGGATTACACACACTTTTGAATATGGAACAAAATAATTCAAAATTTGATATATTGAGAACAATAGTTTCTAATATGTACACTTGATTTTAATAGTTCGCAACTTAATTGAATATATTATTAAAACTATTATCTTACTTAAAAGGAAACATTTCCGAAAGCAATATCCAAGGTATACCCAAACCCGTGAACGTGACGAGCATCATGAACACAATTAATGGTAGAAGTTCTGCTTCCTTAGTAAATGTATTAACTTCATATGAAAACACATTGGAAGGTATTTTGGTTGCCGCGTAAACACTCAAAGCAACAGAACAGCAAGCCGTCGCAAATAATGACGAAAGGATAAGCTTTCTTTTTCCAATAAATTTAACTATAGCCGCTGCGAGTAAATTCGTAATTATTAAAACTACACCGACAGCAACCTGAAAAACAAATATTAAAGAGATAAGTCATATTTTGAAAATAAATTTAAATTATATAATGACGTTCTAAGTTTATAGCATTGTCAATGACGTAGTTAGTAGTAATAGGTTATCAAAGAAACGGCTTTTTTGGAATTGTTATTGACAAGTTTATTCGCTTATGCTAGAATAAGTTAGATTCCTGTGAAGATTGCCACAGGTATGATAGTCATGGGCCTGACATTTTCAGTCTAGCTGTAAATAGTCTCTCAATATAATTGTGTTTGCTAGCAAACGAAAAAAACCGATTTCAATTACATCGACAAGTAATACAACGTAAGTAGACGAAAAAAATTTAACAAACGCACTAGCCGTCACTACGATTTTCGAGGGTTTCTCTCAATTTCTCTGGGATTCCATTATCAGATCCTGGTTTCCTTATCATGGTACTACACTTGAGATATCTCCTTTCCAACAAAAAAAGAATTATCAAAATTGGTTCATAAACAACGAAGTTATCCCCGAACATACATCAAAATATATATATACTCTGTCGAATTGAGTAACCTCCTCCTTTTTTAAAGTCGGTAAAAAAATTAGTAAAAAAAGTTATGACAGTGTGTGAAAATAATAACTGAACTATGAATGGCTTGCTTAGCTCATATTTGTACATAATTAATGTAAAAAGGACACGAACCGATGCTGAGAATATTACTGTAGACGAGTACTATCACCGACTTTAGGTTTGAAAAACAAAAAATTAAGGTTTCATTCATAAAAACTCGCGAGAACGCTTAGACTTCCTCCCTCATAGCGAATTTAGCGATATTTCGTGATGAGTGACTGTCCTAACATTTTTATATATGTATACATAAAATTATATTATAGCATATTTATATAATAGAAATTATGTTATTATAACAGTTTAACTCACCACAATTACTTTTGGATCAAATTTCATTCCCAGTGCTTTACACAAATTTACCATGTTTGGTTTAACTGGGTGTAAGCCACTCATTGTATGGAAAAAGAAATATGCCAGAACCAGTCTAAATGGTCTCATAGTTTCTTTGGCAAACAAAATGTATTTGAATTTCAAAGATATTCTTTTGAAAATATTGTAACTAGAATGCATACATTGCTCAGTCTCTTGTTTTCCTTCACTAGTACATATAACACAGTGGGATATATTATCGTTATATTGTAAAAGATCATTGAATTCTTCTTGAACGTCTTCTGGTTTAGCCCAGCCTCGTAGACGACATAGGGACTGCAATGCTTCTTTTTGTCGACCCTTTGATAGTAACCAAATTGGTGTTTCAGGAACCTGTAGCAATTTTTTGTATTTAGAAGTTATATTTTTCGATGGAGATTACGTTTTTTCAAGTTAATTTAGCAATTAAAGTCATATTGGTGTATGGTTTTATTAGTATGTCGTGCAGTAGATATGAATATGTGTATGTCAAGAGTAAAAACCCTTTTTTTTTTTAAAAAAACGAATTACATGTAACGAACTTACCATCAAGACGAGTACCATTGTCGCCATAGGTACGGTGAGCGACAAAAGTGCCGCTTGACGCCATGGAACAACGGTACCGAGCAAATAAGCGACGAACATTCCGGTAGATGTAAAACTATTTGATAGAGTTGTAAGGGTCCCGCGCAGCATTGGATCACTGTCAAACATATAATAGAAAATTAGTATAGTTGTAAAAATTAAGTTCAATATCTACATTTTCTTTTTTTTATCTTTTAATCTGATTTTTTTTTTTTTTTTTTGACGACGCGTCCTTGTACGAAGTCTCTATTATTATTATGTTATATATATTATTATTAATTTATCTCGTTTAAAATACATCATTTTGTCACGCCTAGTTTTCATTGTATATGTTTTTTGTCGAGCTATATTTGTTGAGAAGAATTTATTTAGAAGGTTAACAACTTTATGGTTATACATCTAAAAAGTGACCATGAGCATATAGCTCTATCGTATATTTTTAGAATTAGCTTTAGATGATATTAATACGGAATATCTTAAGTGTCTAAGGCTCTAAGTCTCAACCTTTTTTGTTGTAGTAAATGTTTCAATGATTTTTAAAATTGGAATTGGTACATAAAGAAAAGACATGTATCTATATACCTTTATTGAGGGATTCAGTTAATAAGGCAGAAAGTTACTAATAAGTATACTGGTAAGTGAGTGGGTGAGTTTGATGTTATTTAGTTAATATATAGATATATTAAAAATGTATTGACTATTGTCTTTATATTTAGACAAAAAAACGGTCATTATAATTGTAGCTAGTCACAAAACTAAATCTTTCGGCACACAAGAGCCGCGGCGTAATAGTTAAGAATCACTGGTTAAGAATTTTCGAAGGTTTTCATAAAATCCGTTCTTGGCGTAGTTTTATAAATTTTAAACTACATCGGAGTCACAGTTCAAACTTGTGGCAGAAAAAAATACGGACTTTCAAACAAACTTGTGAGAGCCCTAAGACCATTCTAATCCGGCTTTATCGAAAAAACCGTTCGTAGCGGAATTTTACTACCTATAAACTACCTTCCTAAAAATTTCATCGACATGTGTCTAGCGATTTTTGAAATTTCGCGATGATTCATCGACCTAACAATTTTATATATAATATATAGATGTAGACACAAGTGAGAAACTTGAAAAGCTTCCTAAACCAACAATTTAAATCTAACATAATAATGTATGTATAGGGTAATGTATATGGTAAATTTCTTCCGAAATGTTTTCTACCTGAAACAAAAAAATTATTTTCTCTACCAAGATGTCAAATAACAGCTTTCTTACTTAGCTAACGACGCATGTTCGACTTAAAATTATACAAATGCGGTATTGATTCTATTATCAATTCTATGTTTTGTTATGAGCTTGAATGGGCAACCGTAATTTTGGCAAGAAATGTAACATATTTTCTTTACAGTTTTTCATTGATTATGAAATAAAATCAGCTTTGAAATTGTTTGATTTGATTATTCCTAATTGAGATTTTTCCTTCATCTATGTCATGATCCAAATACGTCTAAACATTTATTGAAGATTTTAATTTTTAAATATTACGGTAATCGTTTTAGAAGGAATAAACTTCATTTGCACACGAGTTCGACATATCAATATACTATACAAGATAATAGAACATTTTCAATAATTATTAATTCATAGCTTCAAATATCTTATATAAATAAAAACGAATGTTGCTAAGCGCATAACTCTCGAGTTTTTTAAAGTTTAAAAAATCCATATAAATAAAAATCTATTAACTTTTGACAGAACGAAGTCTGTCCGGGAGCAAGTAGATCATACTCGTAATTATATTTGTAAAATGTATATCAGCGCTATTTTTTGCATATGAGCTTATAAAATAGTGAGTGCCAATAACCTTTTAATTAAACACAGATAGTATTGGGAACATGTCATCATAAATTATTTATTTATTGTACCGTAAAAATAATGTATGTTTTTACTAACCGACTTCCAAAAAAGGAGGAGGTTCTCAATTCGACTGTATTTTTTTTATGTATGTTACATCAGAACTTTTGACCGGGTAGACCGGTTTCGACAAATTTTGTTTTAATCGAAAGGTGGTGTGTGCCAATTGGTCCCATTAAAATTTATTTGAGATCTAACAACTACTTCTTGAGTTATATCTAATAATGCGTTTTTACTTGACGCTTTTTTCGTCGACCTATGTTGTATTATACCGCATAACTTTCTACTGGATGTACCGATTTTGATAACTCTTTTTTTGTTGGAAAGAAGATATCTCTAGTTTAGTACTATGATAAGGAAACCAGGATCTGATGATGGGATCCCAGAGAAATCGAGGGAAACTCTTGAAAATCCGAAATAACTTTTTACTGGGTGTACCGATTTTGATAATTCTTTTATTGTTAGAAAGAAGATATTCCTAGTTTAGTACCATGATAAGGAAACCAAGATGTGATGATGGCATCCCAGAGAAATCGAGGAAACTCTCGAAAATCCGCAATAACTTTTTACTGGGTGTACCGATTTTAATAATTTTTAATTTAATCGAAATCTGATGTTTGTCATGTGGTCACATATAAATTTTATTGAGATCTGATAACTACTTTTTGAGTAATCTTTGATAACGCTTAGTTACTTGACAACTTTTTCGTCGATCTACGTTGCATTACTCGTCGATGTAATTGAAGTCGGTTTTTTTCGTTTGCTACTACTAACTAAAAATAAAACTAAAAATAAAATGTAAGTTTTATAATAATGAATCAGAAATCTTTAAGCATTGTAAAATTTTACCAGTACATTCCAAAGTAGGTTTATTGCTTAAAGAACAATTTTCCAATATATCGTTAAAAATAATATTGAACATTTTGTATGAACACGGGCGATCACTGATAGACAACTAAGTACGCAACGCGCTAACAATATGTATGGTGAGCGTACAACTGCTTATATTGTGCCTCGACTTATTAACAACCTACCCTTAGATTTATGCAAAAATATTTCAAATAGAAATATTAAAAATAAATTAAAACAACATTACTTGAATATTTGAAACTAAAAATTTACCTAAATTGTAGTTTTTTGTATTATTGTGTTTATTTGTAACATTACAAATAGTTTTTGTATTTTTGTTAATATTTTAAGTATTGAAAAAGAAGTTAAACATTGTCTGTAACCATTAATAAATAATGCATGTGTATACTTAGACTAAGATAACAGAGGTTGAAAAATTAGTGGTTTTTAGTTGTTATTTTTTATTGTTAATTTTATAAACGATAATTAAAAATTTATATTGATATTTTATTGTTGATCAGATATTTTTAGAATTAGGCCTAAAATAGTCTACTTTTATTACGTGACACTTTTAAGATAAAAGTTCCCTTTTATCATTTATGTATAAAAGTAATCTTAAAACTTTTTGCTGGATTACATTAATTTTAAAATATGCTTCTTTAAATTACATTTTATTAATTCCTAGTAAAATTACTGCGTCTCTGATTGGTACGGAATGATGATTGAATCTTAGACAACTCAATACTTGCAAAATTACTGTCATTATAAGTTTTTTACCATCGCGTCGTCGATAACGTATGTCCTAATAATTTAATAATTGTAGTAAAAAATTCTATACTTAACTTTTATTTGAAATTCATATTTATATAATACTCACGCTTTAGTTCCAATAAATAATATTTTAATATACCTAAGAGAATTAAATAATTTTGTATACTAAATTGTACAATTCTTACCTAACTTCGCCAACATAGGTAACAGAAGGAGCTTCCATAATCCCTGTTCCGATTCCCAATAGTGCATTGGCTAGAAAAAGTGAAGGGACATCCCAAGCGTAGTACATAAGTAGCCATGCGATTAAATGCGGTATATTCACTAGGATTAAAGCCTTTTTTCGCCCGAAGTAATCTAACAGCGGTCCAGAGAATACACTTCCTAATGGTTGACACAGAAATGCCATGCTACCTGAAAAGATATAACAAAATATTTATTGCTTTTATTTGACATTCAGTTATATGAATTTATTATATTATTCTTAAATAAATAGGGGTTTTTAACCGATATCAAAAAAGGATGAGGTTCTCGATTCGACTGAATTTTTTTTGTGTTTTATTTTTTAGTGGTGGGACTGATTTCGATGATTTTTTAAATCGAATGGTGGCTTCTTACGTGGTTCTATTTATATTTGATCGAGATTTGATAAGTATGACATACTTTGAGTTATCTTTAATGATGCGTATTTACTTGAATTTTTTTTTTTTCGTAAAGAACATTGTATTAGTTTTCGGTGTAATTGAAACCAGTTTTATTTCGCTTGTGACATACAAAATTATTATATGAAACAGTTATATTTTTATAAGTAGCAGAGTCCGGACAGAGTTCGCTCTGCCAAAAGTTAATAATTTTTATTTTTATTTTTTTAAGTATTATTTTTTTAGTATTAAAACTTCCGTGGACCTCAAGGAACATGCAATTCTCGAGTTATGCGCTTAGCAACACTAATTTTTATTTATGTAAATAAAACCCCCTAAATACCCATGTGATTTGTCATAAATCACAAGTCACTAAAATTTTCCATAATAATTTTTTATAACATAATTTGTTATAAGGTTTCATGGAAAAATACACATGATATAAATAATTTTATGGCCTTACATAATTATATAGGTATAGTCGTAAAATTTTAATGAATTTAATTGAGCAACACAGTTCACTTTTATATCTTTGAAATAAATTTAGTAAGTTATAAATACGTTGTTGTTAGCGTCTTCGGTGCGACAAAGCCAGCCCACCTGCCCAGCGTGGTGACTACGGGCGAAACACATGAGTTCACGCCATTTTTTTTTTTTCGACTGTATTAGGCTGAAGTGTTTAATTTATAATTTGGATATATTATTATTATATCCGCCAACCCGCAGTGGAGCAGCGTGGTGGATTAGGCTGAAGTGATGATATCTTAATTTATAATTTGGATATATTATTATTATTATTTAACTTTATAAAATAACAGAACAGTATTTATATGTCAGTTGATTTGAAATTGAACAAAAAAATTAGCAACCGTCAATCATGTTGACGTTGTGTTTCAATGTATATCTACATAATTATATAATTTTAATAATTAATTAATTAACAAAAAAAATCAGTAACAAATTTTTTTAGTTGTTGTCGTCGGTAGAGCAAGCAATTATCTATAATATGATAATTATATAATTTATGTGGAATAATTGCGAGGCTTTTAGTAATAAGGGAGGCAAACATTTTAAACCTTATAGCGTATTAATATATATTCACATATTAGTGTTTAATTAAAAATAAAACAACTAAAATCTGTTTTATTTATTTCTTAACCGACTTCCAAAAAAAGAGGAGGTTCTCAAATCGACTGTATTTTGTTTAAATGTTACTACAGAACTTTTGACTAGGTGGTCCGATTTCGACAAAAAAAAAAATTAATCGAAAGGTGGTGCATGTCATTTGGTCTCATTTAAATTTGTTTGAGATCTAACAACTACTTTTCGAGTTTATCTAATAATGCGTTTTTACTTGGCAATTTTTTCGCCGGCCTACGTTGTATTATACCGCATAACTTTTTACTGGGTGTACCGGTTTTGATGATTTTTAATTTAATCGTACGCTGATGTTTATCATGTCACACATTTAAATTTCATCGAGATCTGATTACAACTTTCTGAGTAATCTTTAATAACGCATATTTACTTGATTATTTTTTCGTCTACCTAAGTTGTATTACTTGTCGATGTAATTGAAGTCGGTTTTTTTTTTCGTTTGCGAGCAAATGCAATTATTTATAGCTCTGGATAAAAATAACGAAATATTACAAAAATAAAACAGAACAAATATTATGCATTATTTGTTTAACAGCCGCTCTGGTGTAGATAAGTAGTGTACGCGCCTAAACACGGAGTGAAGCTTTTGCAACCTGATTTTTTATAAATAAATAAGTGAATTAAAATGTTATCGCTATATGGTGTCAACAATTTTGAGAAATCGCTTTCTTACGGCTATTGAATTGATACAGTAAAATGGCGTCTAGCTGAAGCCGACTTAAAGCCATTGAGACCTGCAAATGGCCCAAAACTAGAAAGACATTACAGAAACTCAAGGTTGAGTTATAGTAGAGAACACGAGAATTGGACTCTGAATGAATGGACAAGAGTTTTGTTTTCAGATGAGTCTAGATTCTATTTATACAAGCATGACAAGAGGAAAAGAGTGTACAGAAGACCGGGAGAGCGCTATAACTAAGCCTGTATATAATAAAAAGTACCACACGGCTGAGGCTCTGTTCACGTGTGACTGGGATTTCTTTCGAAAGCCGCACTGAGCTAGTACTGATAGGAAATGGAATTTTAACTCCAGAAAGATATGTCACTGAAGTTTTGAATGACTACGTTGGTCATTTTTAGTGGGCATGGATGAGAATACCGTTTTTATGCAAGACAATGCCCGCCCGCATACAGCTCAGATAGTGTTTGCCAATTTTCAAGTAGTCAGTTTCGCACACATGGAGTGGCCAGCACGCAGCCCTAACTTAAACATTATTGAGCATGCATGGGACGAACTGGGACGACGTGTACGTCATCGGAATCTGCTGCCAATCACGCTACGTGGAATGAAAGAAGCTTTAATAGAGGAATAGCAAAATATTCCGCATTATTGCCTTAAAAAGTATAAAGTGTGCCAATTCGTATAGCAGCAGTATTGTGAGCTCGCGGAGGCAACACAAAGTACAAAATCCGTTAAAACTGCATATCTATAACCAATCTACATTTAAGAGAATACCGGAAAAAACTACTATGTTTATTTATTTTAAATTTATTAAAAATAAATAATTTAATTTAGTCTTTATTTCATAAAGCTATAGGTCAGGTACTTTTGAAGATATTGAAGATTTTCTAACTGACCCTTTATCTTTGCGGTCAAGTTTATTTATATATATTTTTAGTTCCGTTGAAAACTATAATAGTGCTTGACTTGGAATTTTGTGTCTTAGATAAGGATCGGAGATCAATCGTAGCGATAAGACCGACATTGTACATGGTTATTTATAATAATATGTAATAATTCGGTACTATAAACAGTAAGAATCTTATTAAGTAAAAATTGTATTTAGTTTGTTATTAATATGAAATAATATGGTATCTTTGGTTTTTAAATTGTTTAAAAATGTGTACATAACAAAAATATTAGTAAAATATAACAAAAAAGATCGTTAAAAGCTGTCAAAACATTGACATTAATAGATACTGTGACAGTATAAACTATGAAAATTTAAAATAAACAGTGATAAGACAGTGGAAAACCGTTATTGTTTAAGATCACAACAAGATAACAAATTTACGATTTGCTTATTTAAACACCTTATCTTTATAATACTATTTATTATAAAGTTTCCCTAACATAAGGTTCTTAATAATTTCAGACAAGGTAATCTATAGTACCTGATATTTTGGTAATTAGTATTTTTAGGGGTTTTTTTATAACATTACAGTCTTTGTAACTAAAAAACAGAATTCATTGACAGTCTTTATTTATTAATCATAACCTTTTCATTTCTTCATTTCTTTTATAATAGAAAAATTTGCATTCAGCCCAAATATAAAAGATAATACGAAGATGTTAATACGAAAGTGTGCTAATATAGGCAGGATCAAATTACAATTGATGCACTTGCTTCCCATCATTTTTCACATTTCACTTAGTTATGGAAAGAGATGGGAAATATGAGCCAAAAGCTTGCCCTTCCTGTGAGTGTTAATATTATTGATTGACTGCTAATATGACTAGTAAGTATTTTAGATTGTTACAGTCACCCGGTGGTAGGACTTACTCAAATTTTCTAAAACGATAGTAGTTCTTATTATTAAGAACAAAACTCGAGATATCTTGATGATATATGATAAGTTTTGAGACAAATTAAGCAGTTGGGGTGTGCCGGTGGAAGTATAGAAGTGGAAGAAGTGGTAGAAGATAGGCTGGAGCTCTGTCCGAGTCATCTATACATAATATAATAAAATGGTAGGAAAGTCAAATCTGTACATTGAATATTTTTTTAAAATAATACTTACGAAACCAAAAATATAGTTTTTAGAATTTTTGTCTGTTTGTCTGTATGTATGTCAGGGATAAATTCAAAAAGTACTGCATGGATTTACTTCAAATTTGGCACGAATATTATTAAGAAGTCGGGTCAACTACGGGGAACGAGCAGTGAACCTTTACTTCTTCAACGCATTCTGTAACAACGCGTAATCTAACGACGAATATTTGAATGTTGTTATTATGTTAATAACCATGCTATAAGCTGGCGTCATACTATAAATAAAGACATTCTGTAGTATATTTAGTATCAGCATTGCACCCGTGCGAAGCCGGGGCGGGTCGCTAGTACGCTATAAATAAATAAATATAATAAATCGATATCTACACAATACACACACGGTCGTCTGTTCCTACGGTAAGCAACTTAATGCTTGTATTATAGGTAACAGCCGGCTGGTATAGCTACATATATATTTTTTTCGATAAACATACATATAAATAATACATTTATAAATATATAAATAAACACCCAGACTCGAAGTGGGAATTGAGCTCACAAGCCCCGGAGCAGAGAGCAGGGTCACTACAAACTGCGCCAACTGACCTTTTGTCACTCTTTTTGTCTCTACCTGCCACATTACACAGAACAGGTTTGGATATTAGTTCTGACTCTGTGAAACTAATTCCAAAGCTGTTATCTAAACATGTTTACATTTTTATGCATATAATTTCTTTTTATCTTATTGTTTGCCTTATCATCTATGCAAGGAAAAAATAAGATAAAAACAAAAACGAAAATGGAATATACATATACAATATTGTGTTTAAATATATTTTTAATTAATCCATTAACTCTTAATTTCTCAGGTGTTTTCACAAATGTTTGTCTTACCGAACCAGGAAGCTTGCCTCTCATTTAAGGATAGACCTTCTTTAGCATGGAGAACCTCAGGAACGACCATTGTGACAAAACTGATTGACATCCCCAGTCCGATCAGTAGGACGTTCAGTGCGAGACATGCTAAAAACTGAAACAAAGATACATTTTAAATTTTAAATAAATTACCTATTGTTAGCTTCATTTTTTTCGTATATTTATTGAATATGGTAGTGGTGCAATATGTTTTTTTTTTAATTTCAAGAAAGACCGAACTATTTTCTACGAAATACGTCATCGTTTTTTAATTCAATTAATATTTAATAACTGAAGTAGTTCCTTGCAAATTTGTTGTTAATATAAATATTATAACCATTTAACTGTATTTTTAAACTAGTTTTTTTTAATCCTTGAAATTTAACGATACCTACTTATAAAAAGCCTTAACATTCGTCACCGTGTTTCTATATATTATTAAATATTACATAATAAACAAAGTTCTAGAATATATATTTACATTTAAAAACAAGCACTATAAAATCAAATCAAACCTCAATATCGTTCTCATAGCCTACCTATATGAATTGTTTATTTTTAGTATAGAAAAAATGTAGCCTGATACACATGAATTCCGGTTTAAACCAGTTAAGTCGTTTCTAAGGTTGAGTAATCTTTTAAGACAACGGCTAACGCTTAACAACGTTAATATAAAACCTGTTGACCGTCCCACATGGATTAAATATATTGTCGAATGTCAAAAGTAACTTTTTTTTCTTTAAAAAAATAGTTGACGGTATTTTTTTTGCACTACTATTTCTGCGGTCATTAAAATTCTATTGGGGTTGTGATCTCTAAGTACATCGACCAATCCGTGTCATTGGCAAAATCGTCTATGCTATTTTTCACTAGTGAAACCTAATTGATACTAAAAAGTAATTGATTAAATTATGATTATATTATTAGATTAAAAAAATATAAATATGACTTCCAATTTTTTTTAATAATAATATCATAGTTTTGTCGTTATACATCTATTAATATGGCTAAAAATCTTTATTTTCTTATTTAAAACCATACAGTGATTTGCATGAGAAAGAACAACACTTACATGACATATTTAGTTCCAGTGTGGTTACAGTTCAGTATGTAGGTGGCAGAACTGGTATGTGGTTTTTATGAATCGTATAACCAACCCGTTAGAGAAGTTAGAAGGAGAAAAGAGAAAAAAGTGTCTGTTTCAGCTCCGACGCTCGACTGGAGCTTACTCCTTTAGATTGACTGTCTAAGTAGGCACAAAAAGGCTTACTAGTCTAAGAAAAAGCTTAATATCATATTAAATGGTAAATAAACGAATCACATAACGTCATCTATCGATCGATCGATGGCGTTATGGCGTTTTCTTAGTAGTTACGTAAAGAGGTCATTCGTTCAGTAAACTTTACTCCTTATATTTTTTTTTTTCATCAAAATCGATTCTTCTCCAAACAACGATGATAAAAATTTGTAGTCAAACTGTGTCATTTTGTGTAATGTATTTTTTAAGTCTCCTTAACCGACCGTCTTCCTTGACCGAGTGTGCGACCTTTACATGATCTGGCAAATTATTGAATAGCTATGCCCCTTCAAATGTTATTGCTCTTTTCCCATAATTGGTTCTAGTTTTAGGTGTGACTAGCTTATCGTCTGTGTGAACTTCTTGGCATTTCTTGCCTCTAATAAATTTAATTTGATTGTGATTTTTTAAATAACAATTTTATAAATCAAGACACGAGTATTAAAATGATGAAATTTTAGTAATCTGATATTAATATATCTACAATCTGCATAATTACGACTACTTATTATACTTTTAAAACTTTTTTAAAATAACAAGTAAAGGAAATTTGTAAAAAAATAGCTCTTGTTTTTGATACATTTTAAAGTTTATTAATGTTCGAGGCTATTATTATGTTACACATTGACAAATAACTTATTAAATTGATTGATGATGAATGCGTGTCATAAAAAATTGATAGCACGGGACGTATCAACGTAACAGTCTGTAATGGAATTTTTATTGAACAATATTTTAATGGAATCCAGTGGACACGGCACGGCATATAAAAATGTTCGAAGTTTAAAATTGAAGAATAATATAATTTTTTAAGTCTGTTTTATAATCCAAAGATACATAAATATTATTTTCAAATTTATTTATTTTTCATAGGTACATAATTTAAAAATTATTTATATTATAAATATTTACATTTGAAGTTATTAATATAAATGGGATGAGAAACATTTCAAACGTTTTTCTCATATTTATTATAAATGGAATTAAAAACACTTAAAAATGAGGTACAATCACAAAAAAATAGCTTGGAAGTGCTAAATGCATTTCTTTATATTAATAAAAAATAAATAACCTTTACATATATATTCAGCCTATAACATCCCCCAGCTAGGTATAGGCCTATTTCACCATGTAAATGAAGACTTGTAGCTTAATCATTCCCTAATATGAGTAACGATCGCTATCATGTATTTATAATAACAACCTAGACTGACAGCTTAATGTGCTCTCCAATGCACGGTGGGGAGACCAAAAAGGACAGACATCCAAAGCGGAAATAAATATTTGTACAAATACAAATATTCATCGCGAGCGGGAATCGAACCCGCAAACACACACCACACACACAGAATAGTTGTTAATTTATTATATCTTCAAGGAAATTATAATACTATATTATATAATTAGGTATTTAAATTAAAAGAAAGATCTAGAAATTAAAAAAATATGTAAAAATTTGTCGACTATGTCTTAATTAAGTATACATATAAACTTACCTGTGACAAAAACACTCTAGATCGACTAATAGTTTTCTTCGGCTCCATTACCATTGTGTTTCATTTAATTAATGATTTAAAACAACAACTCAGCGCGCACTCAACAAATAATTTATATTTACTAAACGTAATATTTATATGTACTAACGTACATGAAACAGACTTTCCCTTGTTATTCTTGTTTAAATCAATATTATAAATGAAGTTAATCTCATTACGAGTTTTTGTTTACAAAGACTTCATTGTTTGTTCAAGATTTTATTCTAAAATAATTTTATTAAGATTATCTATCAATTTCGTTTACTAGTATAACTTTACGACGACGTAAAATGCAGTCGGAAATATGGATCGACAACGTACGTTTCCAGACGTGATTTTAAAAAGTTTAATTTTGAACGATACTTGAAGACCGCGTGTCTCCGCGGTAGTCTATTATAAACTGAATTAAGTTTGTGTTTGTGCCTTACATCTTTTTATTGTCAAACTTGTAACGTATTTATAGTTTTATATGTTAGTTTAATGATTATTTAATGTTATAAAATGGTCCCATGATTGAATAAAACGATTAATTTTTGAATCTGATTAATTAAGTATTAAAAAACAAATATTAGATTAAATTTTTGTTTTTACCACTTTATAAAGTTAGGTTAAGTTAAAAATCTATAGTTTTCAATGCTTAAAAAAACTTAATCGTTATTTTTACGTGCTTTTTATAAGCTTTACCTGTATCTTTGTATATTTGTAACCGACTCCTTTGGACTACACTTAAACCTACTTCAAACGTTCAGATTTTGAGTAATTTAAACTTAGTAGACTTTTCGAGGACCGATGACAATACACTAATTTGATAAGATTATTCTTTTTTAGTTTGGTTTATTTATAAAAGCGGGTTTTTTAGTTTTTTTTTAAACTATTATTTATTAAATGATAGTCTTATTAATATATCTAAAAATAAGTACGTTACACTACGTTTTTGTGTAAAAAAATATTAACTATTAAGCATGGCATTCAATAATAATTAATAAAAAAACTTCATCTTCGAAACGCATGTCACAAGTAATATATGAGATTTGCCTTAAAAAGCATGTTTGTACGAATAGCTTGAGAAATAAGTTAAGATTAACGTTGACGTAGGTAACGACCGCTCTGGTGTAATGGTACGTGTGCCGTGTCCTTGGCGCCTAAGCACCGACGGTCCGGGTATGGTTTTGCTCGGAGTGGATTTTTGTGTTTATACAAATTTTATTTCCGGTCTGGTTGTTAGTCTTTGTGGGTCTCCCCAGTGTGCCTCGGAGAGCACGAGTTTTCGGTCCCGGTTGTTATCATGAACACCTAATAACGATCGTAACTCATAGTAGGGAATATATCTACCCGCAATGGAACAGGGTGGTAGATTAAGCTCAGATTCTTTTCTTATATGGGGAAAGAGGCCTATGTCTAGCAGTGGGATATTATAGACTGAAGCGTAGGCTACGCCAATACTGGGTGGAAACAATAGTACTACATAAACTCGGAATATAGAGTAAAATAGTTTGCCGCTAAGCGAAGTAACCATGGGTCAAGTAGGTTTTTCATAAATACCTGAATAGTTTTATGAAATAACGAAAATATTGTTAAGCATTACCATTGACGGAAGAACCTTGTTTTATCGAAATAGTAATAAAAACTGACTAACATTGAAATATTTTTTTACATACCTAATTAATTTTTAATGGTTACATAATATTATAACATATATCTTTTTTAATTAATTATACAAATTGAATGACTTATGATAATTATTATTGACACTTTTTTATGTACAGATATAAATTTATTTGTATTTATTATTATTTTTGTAAAGTTTGGAACACCACATAATATCCATATATCAGGCTCTTTTCCTACGTTTCTATTCTAAACCATATAAAGTTCAAGTCCCCGCCATTAATGAGTACACAGCGTTACAGCCGGTAACATCCCACAGCTGGGTATAAGGAAAAAAAAAAACATTTACATGGCACACGGATCACCACACCAAAGCGGTTGTTAGTTATAGTACGTATTACCTATATGATTATTTTAAGTTGGTCTTAAATTATTTAATAACGAAATTAATAATTGTGTTTGCTTGTAACAAAAAACCGACTTCAATTTACATCGAAGTAATACAACGTAGGTAATAAACGGTATATTTGTTTCTGTTGATTTTTTTAAAAAAGCGTGATGAAATTTTATATGGGACTACCTCTTTAACAAGACCTACCATACAAAAAAAAATATTTATCAAAATCCTTTCATTTATTGGCGAAGTAATCGTGTTACAAACACACACAAAAAAACATTCAATTTTTCTTAACCTTCTCTTTAAGTCATTTAAGAATAATTGTAATTTGACTTAAAATAACCTTAGAAATTTACTTACTCGTACCATACCGTATACTACCAGTGGAACTGTTGCATGATATAGATAAAACTATATTTTTTTCTTTTTTTCAAAGACTGTTTTTTTACCATTCTTGCTGCGACTGCACTACATAATTACATTTAGAATGCAATTTAAAGTTACAGTGACAACACGCTTTGCAATAATTAATTTCGCAATATGCCTCATCGAATATCGCTAATTCAATTATTTTGCAACAAACAATTGAAACACTGGCGTCATCGTGGTGTCTTTTTAAGCCGATTCTATTTTTAACTAACGTCCAAAAAAGGAGGTTTTCAATTCGATTTTAATTTTCTTAATTTTTTTTAATGTATTTTACTTCCGAACTTTTCAAATCAGACTGAGTGGACCGGTATTGATGATTTTTTATTTGAAAGATGGCGCGTGCCATGTGGTCCCATTTCAATTTAATTGAGATCTAATAAGTACTTTTCGAGTTATCGCGTATTTACTTGACGATTTTTTCGTCGAACTACGTTGTATTATACCGCATAACTTTACACTGGGTGTACCGATTTTGATGATTCTTTTTTTTAATCGAAAGCTAATAGTTGTTTATAGTCTCATTTAAATTGGATCGAGATCTGATGATTACTTTTTAGTAATCTTTGATAACGCATATTTATTTGATCTAACGCATATTTCTTCGTCTACTTACGTTGTATTACTTGTCGACGTAATTGATATTGTTTTTTTTTTATTTCTTTTGCGAGTAATCACAATTATTTAAATAATTAGTTAGTCGGTACTTCGACTGACATTTTTTTTTACATTTACTAGGATTCGTATCAAAATAGTACGAAAATTATTTTACGAGTATGACAAAAACCTCCCTTTCTCTCCATTTATTTGTCTCGGTGAGTTTTGTATTGGGTTGAATAATATTATTACTTGTTTTAATATTATTTTAATATTACTTGTTTTAATATTTAATATTGTATAAGGATCCCTTCCTCGAGAGTTTGACTCATTAGCCGGTTTTTTTTCCACATAATTTAAGTAATTAAACTATTTTAATATTATCTAATGTTTTTTTTTAATAATTACAAATTAATGAATGCAATTACTGATACATTTGATTAATGGATTTCTCGATTTGATAAATTGGTTGACAACGATTCCGTTTCCTTTTTAAAATATATGGGTATTGCTTAGACTATATTATCGTATCGTATTTAGTTTATACTAGCTGTGTCCGCAACTTCATCCACGTGGAATTCAACAAAGAAGTTATTGTTCAGGTCGCAAAGTAATAAAATAAAATAAAACTAAAATAAAAGTAGCCTAAGTTACTCCTTGTTACATCAGCTATCTGCCAGCTAAGTCCCATCAAAATCGGTCCAGCCGTTTCAGAAATTAGTCGGAACAAACAGACAGACAGACAGACAGACCGACAAAAATTGTGAATAATGTTATTTTGGTATATGTACCGTGTAAACACCCAAATGCATTTAGTAAAAAGCGGTTATTTTAATATTACAAACAGACACTCCAATTTTATTTATTTGTATAAATGTAGGTTATTAGTAAAAAAAAATACGAGTACGTGTTGTAATAGGAAACTTTTTCGAGTTTCACCAGTTTACGATTCTGACTACTTTTTAATTATTTTAGTTCAACCCTTTTATGTAATTATTGTAAATAATTTTTTTTCCTGTGAACGAGTTATAAGTAATTACGTACAATTACTTTTCACGATTAATATACTGGTTTTGTGTTTACTTGTCATATATCCGACTTTATTCACGCAGTCAATTTTGACAAAAATTTAACTTGTTCATGGTCGAAATTACGATATTGGAATGGAAATACACCAAGCTACAGAATGAGAAAAAGTCTGAAATGTCGAAACATCTTGCTGTGGATTGTATTTAATTAAATCACTATACTGCAGTACAGTCATCATGCATTGCTATCGTTTAACTTAAAAATTTCGTCATTCATACAGAAAAATATCTGTACTATTGGTCGCCCAGAGGTCGAAATTCGACCATAATTTAAAAATTAAGTGAAAGAAAACCAATAAGTTATGAAAAGAAAAAGCCTTTTTCTAAATTTTTCAATTTGACTACAGACTGACAATCAACAAAACGGTATAATAAGAGTGTGTGTGTGCGTCAAATACATAGTAGTGTGTGTAATGTTTTTTATTATTATTGATTAAATAGATATTCTTTGCATAATAAAAAAAATATTTAGTATTTTGCACTCCTTCTCTATATAAACTATAGGTGTGCGAAATTTCACTCTCCTCTGTCCACGCAATTTTCGTAAAAAGGGGTACAAAGTTTTTGCTTCACGTATTTAATATATGGATTTAAGCTGTCTATTCTATACGTTAATAGTTGGGATGTTATGAAGCTCCGTAATCGTAACCAATCTATCGAATATCAGAAATAAAAGTACATTCGTATCCGTAACCAATTCCAAAATAAACGTAACGAATGATGTTAAATACTGTTTCTTTTTAATAAAATAAACGACATCCACTGGCTGTAAAACGACTATGCCTTTTTCAAACATATGACGTTACGTTTTTGTGACAGTCATGTGACTGCTTAGTAAAACTAGAATGTGATCCGACGATGATGGTTTACCTGTGACAATTTCTTGTATTAATATTTTAGAATTTAAATATTAAGGTAGAATGTAAAAGAGACGTAGGCCAATATATTTCTCGTAATTTAATTTAAGCTTGTGGGATTCCATTTAAATTTTAAATTTATAGAAAAATGTATTGTTTACGTTACGGAACTGTTATTTATACACTACCCTATTTTTATATACATATATAAACATAAAATAAACTGTAAAACTAATTATTCTTACAGGACAGGTTGTAGTCAGAAGTTAATGATAACCAAAAATAAAGTCATATTGATTTAAGTTTTTATCCGAAACTATCTGAAACTAACGTATATATAATCCAAAACAATTTCCGTATCCGAAACCGGAATGATAATATTTTTGTATCCGTATTCATATTTAAACTTAAAAATTATACATTCAAAAAGAAGTCACATCACTCTTAAAGAGTTAGTTCTCTTTAAATCAAATAGTCACAATTCACTAGATCATTCGTTTTACAAATTTCTTCAGTTAACATTTTTTATAAATACAACTTAGAGGCCGTATATAAACGAAAATAGTTTTTCTAAAAATAGTCAGAAAAACAACATAGGTAAGCTGCAACGTCTGGCAATTTCTAACATTACTCATAAACTTAATTTTTAAAACCTGTCATAACATCCACAGTATACAGCTAAGATTAAAAAAAAAAACAATTTTTCAACAACTTTACAAGTCAAAGGTTAAAATATCTCAGTATTAGTGTGAAGCCATAATAAAGAATATAATCCCTAGGGTAGACATGGTAACTAACGCTTAACGATACCTTTCAACAGGTGTACTTAAGAGTTATAGCCGACAAAAACTACTTATCTTTTAATTAGCTTGACATATATGTACATGATTATCTGAATTTAATAAGGACGGTTTCGCGTGCAATGAGCCGAGACTGTATATAACGCGTAAAAGAAATAAAAAATTGTATCTGCGCACTATCATTACATATTATATATAATATGTCATGATAGAAAACGAAAAAAAAAACCGACTTCAATTACATCGACAAGTAATACAACGTAGGTAGACGAAAAAATAGTCAAGTAAATACGCGTTATCAAAGATTACTCAAAAAGTTGTACCAGATCTCGATGAAATTTAAATGTGACTACATGATAAACATGAGCTTTCGATTAAATTAAAAATTAGCAAAATCGGTACACCCAGTAAAAAGTTATGTGATATAATGCAACGTAGGTTGACGAAAAAATAAGTCAAGTAAAAACGCATTATTAGAAATAACTCGAAAAGTAGTTGTTAGATCTCAAATACATTTAAATGAGACCAAATGACATACACCACCTATCGATTAAAAAAAAAAATGTCGAAATCGGTCCACCCAATCAAAAGTTCTGAAGTAACATACATAAAAAAATACAATCGAATTAAGAATCTTCTCCTTTTTTGGAAGTCGGTTAAAAACAAAGTTGCTTCCCACTGTCTGTATGCTTAGATCTTAAAACTACGCAACGGATTTTGATGCGGTTTTCTTTAGTAAGTAGAATGATTCCAGAGGAAGGTTTATATGTATAATAGATGCATAATATAGCAGAGGATCATTGATAGTTTTTACAACCGTGCGGGGCGGGTACAAGATAATCGATTTCTTGAACTGAATATATATATATTTGCTAACATTTGGTATATATACATGGTGCCAATTTTAATAGTTTATCATACATATTTTGATGATTTTTCATAATATAGGTATGCTAACATTGAGCAACAGCAACAGAGTCATCCCATGTCTAGCTCTGTGGAAAAAAGTAAGTACGTTTTTCCATCACGATTATTTCGGAGACTTAATCTCTCTATCGACATCGGAAAAAATCACAGCACCAGGTCCCAATTGAACGTATTATATAACACATTTACATCAGAGACCTCAGGTTCAGTAGAGGTATCTGAGAAGAGATTTCTAGAAGTAACTTAGAACAAAATTTTTTAAATAGGTCTTTTGCTTTCTAATAGGGGATTAACTGTCCAACGGATAGAATAGATTTTGGTCAATTGATAGTAACTTATTATTTATTAAAAAAATCTACATTTCAATAATGATGACTGTTAATATTGTTTTTCTTCTTTTGCTATGAAAACAATAAAAGAAAGTCAGTATCATAACTCTGCAATTTTTCAGTTTTCCTCCTCCTTCCTTTATGGCCTCGTGTTCCCATGACCTACTCGAACAATATTACGAGAAAAAAAATAAATATTTCAAGAGCATGGCATGACTGGTTTCATAGTATTTTTTTTTTTCATCATTGCATTACGAATGCAAATTAGAAATGTGTTTATAACTTTAATGTTAATTTATTATTCTATCAGGTATTACGATAAGGTATATGTAATAATACATATTGTGCAAAAACGGAATTTAATACTAAAAAATTCTATAAAATTAAAAAAAAAGATAGTAGTTTATATGTTTAAAAGTAGAAAATAATTTACTTTATATAAAGTCTTACATGTCTGTAATAGTAGAATATTGATATTAATTTCTCAACTTTGAGGTATCATAATAACCGCAAAACATTCTAGAAAGTTACACCTAAATAATTTAAAACCAAAGCCACATAATATAATACCAAGTTATAAAGTGTTTATATAAATATTAAACGAACTGAATATTGCCCATTTTTGATACATATTATCGGCAATATAATTATAACGAAGCTATTCAACATTAGTGTATTGTGCACTATTTCAGATTGAAATTTTTAAACGTATTGCAAAATCACAAAGGCATATTTACTAGCTGTGCTCGCGACTTTGTCCACATATAATTAATTGTGACTTTACATGTTCAACGATGTGTTCAACGTGATTCTTTAAATTGGCATAACTTTATTATTTATGAATCGATGGACATGAAACAAGCCGTTTCTGAGATTAGCGTGCGAACGTACAGACAAACAGACAAAAATTCTGAATTTTTTTTTTGTGCTATCTGCGTTGATAAAGGTCCCAATAATATTTTTTCTCATATATCTTAAATATACAGACAGCGACCCATTACATTTTTAGTATATGTATATTGATATATTATATTATATTATATTATGTAATGATGTAGTGATTGTATAAAAATAAGTATATAATAAATATTCAAGCTTGTCACTTAGCTAGCGACTTGCAATAAATTTACATAAGTAAAGATTAGAGATTAAATCAGAGTAGCTATCAAATATTAAGATATATATATATGTGTGTGTTTAAAATATTATTTACATTATTTATTACTGGAAACTGTTTGTAAATTCAAATTAGAGGACGGAGGATTAGATAAAACGCGCTTCGGATTGAACCTAGACTTATAATTTAAAGAGCTGATCTTTAAAATATTCACACTAAATTTCAATGAAGCAACATAGTGGATGAAGCTTCAAACTTTTATGCAGACAAAGGTAGTATGTACACAGGGTATTTTTACTATGATGTGTCTTTCAAAATTGCTCCTTTCGTAGGTGTTCTATTTCTTGGGTCAAAAGGGCCGAGGAAACCATTGAGTGTAAACATTACAGACAACATCATATCATATCATATGACTATGGAGCGATTATAAAAGTGAAATTATTCTAGAAATTGATTTGTTTACATATTCTCTTGTTTGTTACAATTCTTATTCAGTTTCTTAGTAGTGAATAATAAAGAGTATTTATTATTTTTATAACTGTGATAGTAATAAAACAGAATAAAATAATGTAGCCATATTAATTTAAATGTTCAGATTTAAGGGAAATATAATAGATATGTCATGTAAATCTATACCTGTGTTTGTAATACGAGATAGGTATTTAATACACACGAGTAAGGCCTGACATATCACCATATTATAGCTTATTTATATGGTAGGAATGGAATTAGGATTAATAAAAACTAGTGGTCACCCAGAAGTCGAAATTCGAAGATAATTAAAAATTTAAATTAAAGATAACTAAAAAATTATGAAAATAAACAACCTTTTTAAAAAAAATCTTTTTGACTACCTACAGACTTTGACAATAAACAAAAGAGTATAATATGAGTGTGTGTGTCAAATAAATGGTAGTGTGTAATGTTTTTATTTTTATTTTTTAAATTAGCATTCTGCACTCTTTCTCTATATAAAATTATAAACTATTAGTGTACGAAATTTCATACTCCTATCCGTTCGCTCAATTTTCGTAAAAAGGGGTACAAAGTTTTTGCTTCATGTATTAATATATGTATAGTTAATAAATAAGGAGAAGTGGCTTGAAGTTTGTGTTGTTTCATTCAAAAATAACAATATTATTCGTTTTATCATCATTAGACTCAGCTTGCAAATTTTTAACCTAAAATAGGATATAATATTAGAAACTATACTACGTATTTTGTTTCTATTTATTATTTCTAATTGAATTTAAAAAAAATTACAATCAGATTAACTTAGAATTTGTATACAAAATTTTTCTTTTCCGGTTATGACGAAATATATAAATTATTTAGAACAACATAACATTTTAATATAGATTATTCCACGTTCTTTCAGAACCGACAAAACAGGTTTAATTTTATTACACCTGCAATGTATGTGTCGATAGTTTAATGTATTATAATTCAATGTTTATTTGATTTTTAACCGACTTCAAAAAAGGAGAAGGTTACTCAATTCGACCGTGTATATATATATTTTTTATGTGTGTTCGGGGATAACTTCGTCATTTATGAACCGATTTTGATAACCCTTTTTTTGTTGGAAAGAAGATATCCCTGGTGTGGTACTATGATAAGGAAACCAGGATCTGTTGATGGGATCCCAGAGAAATCGAGGAAAACCCTCGAAAATCCGCATAACTTTTTACTGGGTGTAACGATTTTGATGATTTTTAATTTAATCGAAAGCCGATGTTTATCATGTGATCACATTTAAATTTCATCGAGATCTGATTACAACTTTTGGATTGATCTTTGATAATGCGTATTTACTTGACTATTTTTCGTCTACAGCTGGGTCAAACACAAAAACGTTAAAAAAAGTGTTCAGGCTACATAAACTATAGATATTAATTATTTTATCGTGCAGGCATTTTTAAATTCAAGGTAAAACTTTGGACGATTGATTTCTAAAGTTTTTCAGATCTGATGACTAAAATATTAATTTAAGGATCTCTTTTGAGCGAAAATGTTCCCTTCTGTGGACTGTTCGGATAAGACGTTCTTCAGTATGACAGTGATTTAAAAATATTTAAGGATCGATTAGTATCTTTTTTGAATTAAACAAACATTTGGAAACTAAGAAACAATTTAAATATGTGTTCTTTAAAAAATCATCGTTCCTAAATTACGAATAAAAACATATGAACATGTTGTTCTGATATTTATAGACTTCTTCTGTAGACACGTAAAATAGACAATGTTTTAAAATTTTGGAACCCATTCGATATTTATTTTTTTATCGTATTGGCATTACTGGTTTCCCAGTCTCCAGTAGTCATCTCTTCGTAATTCTGATGAACGGTTTTGGTATCGATGAAGAATATTTATTTAAGGAGTTACACAAGATTTTGGTCTAGTTTGGTGAGTCTTTCCTGTACTGCGTGTATGTTAGTAAGTAGACTCTTTAAAAATAAATGAGACCTAAGCTTCTATGCATATTAAGTGACTGATTGCAAAATCTAAATTTTTTTAATTCTAACTTCAATATGTAACACGCCATCTTTAATATATTTACAATTGTCTTTTTCCGGTAGACATCTTTCCTGTAGATGCCGGTTTCTACAGGAAATACTATTGTCTACAGGAAGGAAGTAAAATATCTTTTCCCGCGTAAGAAAACTGTTTTCATGTCAATAAAGCTATATTACTTAAAAGGTGGATCACCAATACAGATCCAGTGGTATCTAAAAATACAACAAAGCAGTGTCGCAAAACCATTAAAGAAAGAGTGTCAACTACAAAGAAATCACTGTTCCAAAAATTAAATTGTAATTTACCCACTTTAAGGAAGCATGTGGCAAACAGGATTCATCAAAGGAAATCATACAACATCTTAAGCAAAATTTGTCATCCAGCGGAGGATTACTTCATATAGATTTTTCCGAAAACTATAATTGTAAGTATGGGCAGGAGGTTCAATCAGCGCCTTTCGGAGGCTCCGAATCTCAACTATCCTTACATACCAACGTAGATCCTACAATTAATTATACAAACACTACATCTTTCTGTACCGTATCGGAGAACCTGCGACACGATCCAACTACTATATGTTCACTTCATTGCTCTAATAACACACAACTAATATTTTTTTAACATTTACAAATTTTGCACATTTTAAGCGATGGTCCCTTAACTCAATACCACAACAAGTCTATGTTTTTTTTACCTTGCTACATTATTAAGTAAAGAGTTTTCCGTTACAACTATTAATTGGCATTTTACTAAGCGAGGTCATGGAAAAGGTGCATCTGATGGTGTTGGTGGGTGTATCAAGCGCATTTGTGATAGTCGTGTTGCAAAGGGAAATGACGTATCGAATTTAGATGATTTGATAGCATGTTTAAGCTTAAATTGTAGAGGTATAGAAACTTATAGAAACTTATAAGATCGACGAGTCGATGTTTCCTGAAATCGATTAGGTTTTGTTTGAGATTGCTACACGTTCTTTTAAAGGGACGCTCGACATACATCAAGCTTTGTGGAATATTCAGAACTCAAATATTATCCGTGCTAGATGACTAAGCTGTTTAAACTGCACAGCCCATGAAGACTGTTCGCATTACGAACTAAGATAAATTCAAATACAGTTTAAACTCCCAAACTCCCTTACTAATTCTGTGTTATCTGATCCTCATTTGCCCAATTTTTCGCCTGTTTCTTCTCAAGCAGGATCTTCTAATCATCATAATAGTCCTGCTGGAGCTCACTCTATTCAGTATTCTGGTAGCCCAGGAACTAGTGAAGCTACTACTGAGTCAATAACACCCGGTTACTTTGAAAGATTAACACTTGATAACTTAATTCAAAACTTAAATTTACCAAGCCAAAGAGCCCTAAATAGAGTACGTCGCTTCGTTTCAGAGACTTCCGATTTTTCCGTAGAAATAACACCAAAGAAACGACGCCAGCCTATCATATCAGACGATTCTGACGATGAAAATATATATTTTTTCTTTAATTTTTACAGGAAAATGTTCTTTGTGTGGACACGTGATGATTATTCATTATTTTCTGATATATACCAATTTTATAATATTATTTGCTTTACTATGGGCAATGACTTTATTTTGAGCATTTGTTTTTAAGCGCATAGATAACATTATTATTATGTAACGTTTATGGCTTAATAATTCTGTAGAAAACTAGATTTTTTCTGTGTAATTTCGACAGGAAAGGTGTCCCTTCTGTGGTTAACTTTTGATTATTTTTTATTATCTAAAATACACGTATTATCAAATGTTAATTATATAATGATGATAGCGAATATTGTTTTGAGCAAGTTTAATTAGGCTTTTCAAATGAATCGTAATAATGTAAGTGCTTAAATAAGTTTAATGTTATCAACTGTAGACAAGTAAGTCTTTTCTGTGGACAGACAAAAATAAAAACTGTGATTCTTAGCGAAAGTGTGTAAGACTGATCTGTATCCATATTATTAAGAATGATCAAAGAGTACAATGTAAATAAGGGCTGTTTTCAAAATGAAATTCGATGCTTTAATTTTAGGAAATTATGAATTACGCAATTTGTGTTTGACCCACCTACGTTGTATTACTTGTCGATATAATTGAATTCGTTTTTTTTTCGTTTGCCTGCATACACAATTAATATAATAATTAATTGTACATTAAAAATTGAAATAATAATTAAAACGAATTATGATTAAACATTAACAAGTAATGAATACTATACAACTTATAAATGGGATATACAAAACTATAGATGATGTAGCGATTGCCTTCGACATTAAGCGCATCAGGCCCTGACTTTGTTAAATATGCAGTTGCAAAACCTGTGCTGTGAGATATTAGGTACATATTACAACTATATACATAGTCTTAAATATATTATTTATATAGAATTGCTCCTAATAAGTTCACGATGCTCAAGGCAAACAACTAGAATTCAATTTTTTTTGTCTAATCCGATGCGCTTGTTGAGAAAGTTAAGAGTGTCAGCTTTCCTTTCAATAGTGCTGTTCGATTCCTAATCCTAGTCGGAGTGATTACACCTAATATATATTTAACATATTTATACATTTATGTAAAATGATGCGTATCGTTCGGCTTTTAGGTTATATACTGCCATTATTTTTGTCGCTTAGGAACAGCCTTGTGTAAGCGTATGTTAAAAATACTTGTATGTAAGTACATTTATTTATTTTATATGGAAAAAGCCAGTAGGTATGGAGAAGAGGCCTATAACTACAAAGTTATAGGAAGTTTACTTGTAGGTTCATAATAAAATAAATCTATGATAACAAAACCTTTAAAGAATAAGCAAATAGGTTCTAGGACTATAAATAATGTTTAATTATTCCAAGTGATTGCATAATATTGTGTAAACTTGTGTATATCATAAACATTTTAGACGTAGACATAGGTAATTATACATACAATTACGATGACCGGATGTCTATTTCGCTGTGTTGAAATTCTTTGTAAATGTAAATCAGTATAATAAAATGAAACGACGAAATGTATGTAAGTTCCTGTGTAGGTATCGAATGACTAACTACATAATACTAAGATTTGTATAAATGAATATAAAAAAATATGTCGATATATATTCGGGTAAAAATGTGACAGAACGCAGTTTACCAAGCAGCAGATAAGTTATATTAGGTATATCATATACCAACTACGAACACGGATAAAACCGTGAGAGGTGTCTAGTTGCTTAAAAATAAAAAGTCGTAAAACCAACCCGCTGCCGGCCGAGCCGGTTTATCTAGTTTTTTTGATAAAAGTCAATAAAATGAGTTATAGGTGCTTTTTATCTCGTTATTTTTTATTATAACCGTGGTATGAAAAATATAAGGCGTGTGAAGTTTTGTAAAACAGTAATGCTAAGCAGAGAGAAACGAGTGATCTCTCTCAAGTGACCTGAGAGAGAGAAAGAGATAAACATATTTTTAAATGTTATATAGTCTTTCTTAAGTAATAAACTCCAGTCGCGTTTCGAAACGAACACACACGTTTTTTGAAGTAAAACTTCTTTACGCACGCTTTATTTGGAGAGTACGCTGGTGAATGCGCGACGAGAGCGTTACGGAAAGTGTTATCAGGTGAGTCGAACGGAAGTTAAGTGGGGAACATAAGTTAGTGAAAATAGAAAGAAAGTTACGTTTCGTAAGATTTACTTCAGTCGTGTGGCTTAAAGCACACTCGTTTTTTTTTTATAAGACTATTCACACATTTCATCACATCATCATCATAGCAGCCTTTCGCAGTCCACTACTGGACATAGGCCTCTACAAGTTCACGCCAAAAATGGCGTGAACTCATGTGTTTTGCCCATAGTCACCACGCTGGGCAGGCGGGTTGGTGACCGCAGGGCTGGCTTTGTCGCACCGAAGACCCGTCTTCGGCCTAGGTATTTCAGAGCAAGCAGTTGGATGGTTATCCCACCATCAGTCAGCTTTTTAAGTTCCAAGCTAGTAGTGGAACTGTGTTATCCCTTAGTCGCTTTTTACGACACTCACGGGAAGAGAGGGGGTGACTATATTCTTTGATACCGTAACCACACAGCATTCAAACATTTACAAGTTTATAATTATATTCAATAAACAAATAGTTTTAGTATGTTTTAAATAATGTATTTATAGATAAGACGATTAAAACAGACAATTTTTGTTCGAAAATTAAATGAGCGTGTATAAAAACTCTACGGTTTTAAGCGTCGTTTTATCAAACTTAACAAGAAGATTCTTTGAGTAGGAAACAATCTCATCTCGTAAATGTTTTGCTATTGAGTAAAAAGCATTAAAAGATTATTATTTTATCTCTTTATTACTTGTGTAATAATTTTACATTAAATAAATACAAATAAATAGAATTTGAGTGTCTGTTCGTAATATTAAAATAACCGCTTTTTACTAAATGCATATGGATGTATACACACAGTACCTACATATACCACAATAACATTTTTTACAATTTTTGCCTGTCTGTCTGTTTGTTCCGGCTAATCTCTGGAACGGCTGGACCGATTTTGACGGGAATTTCACTGGCATATAGCTGATGTAGTAAGGAGTAACTTAGGCTATTTTTATTTTACAATTCTTGGTTATTTTATAACTCTGCAAATTGAACAATAACTTTTGTGTTAAATTCCACGCGGATGAACTCGTGGGCACGGCTAGCCTCTAATAATGTGTATTTGAAGTCGGTTTTTTTAGAATAAATATTTAAACTTCAAATACTTAAAAAAAATATTCTTGATTGAGTACTGATTCTTTACTGCTGTGTGGTTACGGCAGTAAAGAATGCAGCCACCCCCTCTCTTTTCGTGGATGTCGTAAGAGGTGACAAAGGGATAACACAGTTCCACTACCACCAAGGAACTTAAAAAGCCGACCGATGGCGGGATAACCATCCAACTGCTGGCTTTGAAATACACAGGCCGAAAGGGAGCAGCAGTGTCTTCGGTGCGACAAAGCCAGCCCTGCGGTCACCAACCCGCCTGCCCAGCGTGGTGACTATGGGCGAAACACATGAGTCCACGCCATTTTTGGCGCGATCTCTTGTGTTTTGCGTGCCCATATTACTTAGACTTCGATGACTTCAAAACGATCGACGACGACTATGACATCTAAACGAATGTATAATGTACTGTACTTCATATTCTTGCCAAGGAAAAATCCAATACATACAACACAAATAAATAATTTGAATTAAGTGATTTGATTGAAAATTGTCATAAGCGATACCAACTAAAGACAAAACTGCCAAAATCAGGAATTTAGAGCTTTTAAGTAAAATTTTATTAATAAAGTAAAAAGTTTCACGTAGCGTATAAGTGATAAGGTGTATGGGGCATCCTATGGTAGCAATTTCGTGATAGGAAAGTGATTAATGATCAATATTATTAAGCACGGCATATTAATCTTTATGTATGTGTATAAAACGTACTCAATCATCAAGAATATTGTACAAAGTTTAACTTTGTCGTTATTGGTGTACCGATTTTGATGATTTTTAATTTAATCGAAAGCCGATGTTTATCATGTGGTCACATTTAAAATTCATCGAGATCTGATTACAACTTTTGGAGTAATCTTTGATAATGTGTATTTACTTGACTATTTTTTCGTCTACCTACGTTGTATTACTTGTCGATGTAATTGAAGTCGTTTTTTTTTTTCGTTTGCCAGCAAACACAATTATATATTACCATTACAGTCTTAAGATTAACTTAAGTTTACCGCAACAAGAAATAAGATTTCTACCATGTGTATGTAATAAACCATTAAAAACTTATTCCGATGTCATTAACTTCAATAAACATATAAGTAAGGTATAGGTACACTGTCGTAAAATCATTAATCCTTGTACTCGTAATGTCAGTGTATAATCAAGTCATACTAAGGTGTATGCAAAATAGTTTTATATAAAAATATATTTTTGTATACAGAGTGGTTACTAGAGTGGTGAGTGGGATAGAACAACATATTGATAGGGGAGCCCTACCGGAAATTTTGGAAGGGACTCGAGCGCGTCACACTTGAGCCCACTATTTAGTGTCTAAAGTCTAGGGCAACCCGATTAGATCAGTAAAAAAGTGATGTTTATTGTCATTAAATAAGAATGTTGTAAATATATGATGATTTTTTTATTCGGTTTAAGCGAACCGTGGCGCCGTCTATAGTGAGTTCTTTACAGAAACCCGTAACTATTCAAAGTTTCATATTACAATGAAAATCTTTGACAGGAGACGACACCATGCTATTTTTAATATATACGATTTTATTTTTGTGTTACCCACACATTAGGAGTTCTAAACATTTTTGAATATCATATCAAATTTAATGTTGTAAATATAATATAATATGTAGATAATTTAAAATAAATAAAATAGAGCACATAGCACAGAATATATACAATTATTACTATATAAATAAGTAAAATTACATTAATAACTAAAAATCAAAACCTACATAATATAATAACTAAAAAATATTATTAAAAGGAGTCTCTTTAGGCAAGGTTCCGAAGATACTGGCAGCGTTCCCCCTTTGAATAGCTAAACTAATTCTTCGTCCGAAATAGCTGCCAGCTCTTCGGTCTCCTGTGACGTCGACTAACCTTTTTGCTATTTCCTTAAAAAGTCTTATAGCGCTAGGACCCCACGGACCAAGGGTCTCGACACCGAATGGGACAAAATCATATCCGGAGCCTAGACCCCTGTATTTGTATGTTTTAGTTTTTTCAGTCGCTTCACAAGCCACACCAGCTCTGTTGTTGGTTCCATGTAGATGGGAAGGGGCCAGCGTGTCTGAACAGGTTGCATCCCATACCAGCACCCGGCCCATCTTTCATGGAATCAAACTCATACCGTCCTGTCTCTTGCCATATCGTGCAATACCAGTCGACTCAAGTAGACTTGGCACGTTGACGGTGGCAAGGGACCTGGGGGTATGATATCGTTAAGTGCGGCATGTCTCGAGAAGCGGCCTGCACTTTTTTGGCATGACAGACCGTGATGTACTAGCTTGTCGACCTCACTGCCACAGGGACATTTATGAGGAGCGCAGACCGGAACCCCAAGCCGTAGACAGGTTGCAATTCGGAGCGGGTCAGGCTCAAGAAATGTTCCTGTATTTGACGAAGGGTACGCGTGAAGCCAGTAGCCAGCCTCATGCATACCCACGGCCAAAAGCCTAGCACGCGCCGAACCTGTACTACAGCTTAAAAGATTGTCATAAGTCAATTTGCAGTTTATGTCGTCCCAGCTCCTCTGTGAATTTGGAGAAACTGGAAAATTTTGACCTGGGCATGCAATTACGAAAGCGTTTCTAGCTTTTTCCAAACCAGAAATCTCAAAGTTTGAAGGGGATGCCCTTAAAATTTTACTTATGAGATTTGCCGAACTATGGAAAGAAGATAGGAAGGCTGGTAAAGCGACACTGGAAATTTTGCGAATCCCTAAACCACCATAATGGATAGGTAGGGATGCTTGGGTCCAAGATTGCTCGTTCAGTTGCATATTAAGAATCGATTCTAAGCTAATTTTGATTAAGTCGTCTACTTGTGTTAAAAGATCTGGGTGATTCCAAAAGGAGCAGCAACGGAGCGCATACGTAAATTTTGGGACGAAAAGACAGTATTTTAAGATGTAAACTGCATAATGTGGACTAATTTCAAGGAGACGGTCAACAGAATTTTTACATTTAGTGATTGAATTATTAATCTATTCAGAAATAGATTCATCCAAAGTTGTAGAACCTAAGAGGTAAAGGGAATTACTGGTAACTCGTTTAATATTTGGAGCCAAAATATAAGATTTTTGTCTTACGACATTTAAATTTAAGTCGCAGTTATTTATAAAAAGTTCGCATTTGCTAAAATTAAGTCCCAAACCAATGGCTTCAAATTTATTTTTGATTAAAAATAGCTACGTAAACACAGTATCCACATCACCACATAGGGTTCCGTCGTCCAAATACCAGACGTTTAATTCAGAATTAAAAAAGTGATTGTTAGAAAAACGTCAGGTTATTAAAGTAAAACTTCTTTACGAACGTTTTACTTGGGGAGTAAGCTGGTGAATGCGTGACGTTACGAAAATTGTGATCGGACGATGCGAACCATATCTAGCTTTCTGGTCTCCACTACTATAATTATGTTACATACAATTTCACATATGTATGAATTATATATATACTAGCGAACTCGGCAGACGTTGTCCTGCCCGGAAAACAGCTACCAAAATTGATTACTAAGATAACGACAGGAGCGCCACCTACCTGTGTAAAAATATAAAGTTTTTTACTACTTACATTCTGTTATTTCTGAAAAAATAAACGATGTAGTTATTTATTTAATTAGACATCACATGACCAATTTACTTTAATCTGTTAGAATGTATAAGTAATGTACATTTTAAGAAATTTTTGTTATAAATTTATACGTATCTCAACTGGCGTTGTTTCATACGCATCTCTGGTTACTTTGTTATCAGGAGTCTTAGCATGATATTTTATAACTAATCCTTTATTAAAAGCTTTTATTTAACTTGCAATGTATGTATATGTTTGTTAGAGTGGAATCTTGCCACCCAATTTGAAGCAGATTTAGCTGAAATTTTATACAGGTACAAGTATAATTTGGATGACAATTTTTCTAGCGTAGTCTATGTGACGTCATTCTAAATCTAATATGGCGGATTAGTTATTTTTAATGCACTCCAACAATATGGTTATCAAATGAAAGTGCTTGCTGAGAGTAACTCTCATCCAAGTAGACTCAGTACTCTAAATCTAATATGGCGGACTTGTTAAGACATTGGACTAAGTTGGACTTTGTGCTTTCCTACAATATGGGTATCTAATGATAGGGCTTACTGAGAGTTACTCGAAGAATAAAGCGTTAATCTAAATCAAATATTACAGACTTGCAAACATGGCGTACTAATTTTATATGCATTCCTACAATTTGAGTACCAAATAAAAGAGCTTGCGGAGAGTAAATCGAAAAACAAAGTGAAGTTACTCTAAATCAAATATATATAGAGGACTTGTAAAGATAACGGAATAAGTTTTTATGTTTCCTGCATTATAGGTATCAAATGAAAGGATTTGCTGAGAATACCAAACTGAGAAGCCTGTCCAGCGATAATTACGAGTAAGAAGTAATAAGCTTTTATTTTTAACGCTTGCAAGTAGGTAATAGTCTAGCTTATATCCCCTAGACCATACGCCTATTTGTCATCCTAGTGATATATTTAAAAAAATATATTCAGTATATTTTTAATAATGATGTCGATTTATTATATATTAAAAATAAATAAGAGGTTTAAATTGAGATTGTTAATGTAACGCTTGTGAAAGAGACGTCTAACTTGGTTTTCTCGGATAACTATTTACTATATTGTTTGGAATGTTTTTTAAAAACAACATATTAAACTGTTGTTACAGAAAACTAGATTCTGAATTTACGAACAAAAGTTATGAAATATAATAGTAGATTAGTAGCCAAGGGCTGTAAGGCATCAATTGCGGGGTGGTTAGATGTATGCGAGCTTTTTGAAAGAAAGAAGTGTTTTTTTATTACTTACCGCCCTAGGGCTTTTCTAGCTACATTATTACCCTAGAGCGCTAATTAGTCACCTACAAGCCCCATTTGGAGGTACTAAGAACCTACTTACCGAACATGAGAGATGTAAAATAATAATATGTCTCCAGTAGAAGAAATCTTAAAACAGCGGTGTTGAAGGAAATAACTATCATTTAAATAATAGGTTTATATTCTACTATATAATCAAGTATTACTTATCTATGTATAATTGTTACTATTGAAAGGTAAATACAGCTAGTAATTATTGCCCGCAACTATCTTTATTTTATTTTGATGCTACTTGAGGAATTATTATTTTCCACCTGACTGGCACATCTGATGGTAAGCGATTGCTGTAGACTATAGACGCCTGCAATACCAGAAGCATCGTAAGCGCGTCGCCGATCCTACCCCAACGCTCTCCAGGAATTCTGGTCACTTACCTCCACTTACCACTTAGAAGACCCTATTACTTAAACTTCGATGACTTCAAAACGACGACGACGACTATGACATCTAAACGAATGTATAATGTACTGTACTTCATATTCTTGCCAAGGAAAAATCCAATACATACAACACAAATAAATAATTTGAATTAAGTGATTTGATTGAAAATCGCCATAAGCGATACCAACTAAAGATAAAACTGCCAAAATCAGGAATTTAGAGCTTTTAAGTAAAATTTACGGGACATCCTATAGTAGCAATTTCGTGACAGGAAAGTGATTAATGATCAAAGGTACTCCATCATCAAGAATATTGTACAAAGTTTAACTTTGTCTCCAACAGTGTTTTGTTGGACACGTAGTTCAAGAGATACGGTAAGATGAACATTTACGACAGTTATGATGCCGCTAGGCAGAGACTCTATTAGTCGATATTATCCTACTTCCCTGATACATACAATACATAGAAGTCAAGAAGAAACGAAATAAAATAAACATTATATTGTAATTAAAAACATCTGACGCTCACAGAAACAGTCACGGTGGGTTAGCTAGTTGTAGGTATAATAAGCTCACTGGAAATATCAAAAAATAATTAACATTTCTACATTCAAAAACCTGCTCTGCTACCATTTTGTTTGCGATCGTGAAGATTCTGAAAAAGGATATCATGAATGATTATTTCATTTTCAATGTTAAGTTACCCATGTTAAGTTAATCTAAAAATTTAATTAGGTATAATAAATATTCCTAAGCCATATTATACTTATTTATGTATTATTTCTTTTCTTATTTATATATTTATTAGAATTTTTTGTGAATAAGTGTTGTTTTTGGTTTTATGTTATACTTGTATTTTTTATATACGCGTTATAGTTTGAATTCGCTTTACTTCCTCGTTTTTACACACCGAAGCTTACTTTCGGTATTTAGTTTTTTTTTTTTGTTACAGTGGGTATTAAATGTATTGTGCAATGCGCAGTAAAATTAAAATTATTCCTTCCTTTTTTTAAATATATTTAACGTCATCATAAAAAGGTCTAATTGATTCGGTTTTTTTAACAACATAGGTACGTAGAGTACATTTATGAAACATTATGCAATATGGTTTTTTATGTAAACCGTAAAATTAACGTATAAATTTTAAATTTCTTATATTTTAATCTACATAGCTTGTGTTACTTCGTATATTTAAAATGATTTCATTTAATTATTTTATCGTAGTTTCTCTTTTTAAAACCCGTATAATTTTTAAAAAATTTATCTTCATAAAGTGTTATAAGTTAATTACACTTGAATATATTTGTGGTCGTTTTAATTTTATTTGAATGGATATTCATTTTAATAGATACATATATGATAGATTATTTTATTAAATTAAAATAGACTCACAACAAACACGTAAACACAAATGCGAATATTACACTACAACACTGATCGACAAAACAACAAGCGTATGTCGTTACCCGATGAATCTGTCAGACTGATGGTCGGCAACGAGTAAAATCTTTATAAAGCTAAATAAATAAACAATAAGTGAAATTAGCACGTTTTTCTTATTATTCTTTACTAGATTTTATTCGCGGCTTCGCTCGCATTGGATTTTTTTAAATAAATAAATATCTTATGTTACTTCTAATACCTCCAAGAATATGTATACAAAGTTCCGTGATGATCGGCTATGTAGTTTTCGCGTGAAAGCGTAACAAAAAAACTTAAATTCTAACTCATAAACTTATAATAGGGATTTAGGTATGCTATGAATTTTCGCGACCGTCAATTGCAACTCAGACATAAGGGAGAAAATTAAATGTCAGAAACTACCGAATCAGATTATTTTTTTTTTTTTTTTTTATGTCACTAGGTCGGCAAACAAGCGTACGGCTCACCTGATGGTAAGCGATTACCGTAGCTTATAGACGCCTGCAACACCAGAAGCATCGCAAGCGCGTTGCCGACCCAATCCCCAATCCCCCCAGGAGCTCTGGTCACCTTACTCACCAACAGGAACACAATACTGTTTGAAAACAGTATTATTTTGCTGTGATCTTCTGTAAGGTCGAGGTACTACCCCAGTCGGGCTGCTCCATATTTTGAGCAGGAAATTCCTGCTGTACTGATTAAAGAGAAATAATAGTTAATTTATTTAAATATTATGCTACGGTAAATTATTCATTAATTAATTTACTTATACCAACATTTCCTCTTTTATCATACTTCATATTTGTTATCAAAACACTCAAATCTAGCAAACTTTTTTTGATATAGCTAGATCGGCAAACAAGCATACGACTCACCTGATGGTAAGCGATTACCGTAGCTTATAGACGTCTGCAACACCAGAAGCATCGCAAGCGCGTTGCCGACCCCATCCCCAGTTCCCCCCAGGAGCTCACCAACAGGAACACAACACAGCTTGAAAACAATGTTATTTAGCTGTGATCTTCTGTAAGGCCGAGGTACTACCCCAGTCGGACTGCTCTATATTTTGAGCAGGAAATTTCCTGTTGTGCCCTATCTCAGTTAAAAACTGCCGGATAACTTAAGAAACGTGATCTGAACGTCTGCCAGCCAACCTTGGTATGTGCAAGAAAGTATAGTGTGTAAGTGTACAATAATATATATATATATAGTTATATTATAAGAGGTATTTATAATATAATAGAGATATTTATAATAATATCATCATCATCACTTCAGCCTATGGCAGTCCACTGGACATAGGCCTCCCCAAGTTCGCGCCAGACATCCCGGTTTTCCGCAATCCTCATCCAGCCTATACCGGCAATCTTACATAGATTTGGACCGCCAACGGGCCGGAGGACATCTCACACTGCGTTTGCCAAGACGCGGTCTCCACTCCAGGACCTGTCTACTCCAACGGCCATCGGTCCTGCGACACAGATGACCACTGCCACTTCAACTTATTTATTTACTTATTTATTTCATTTGGACAAACAGTAGTTGCTACATTACAGATGAGTATAATTAAAAATAGATTTAGTAAGTTAAAAAACAAACATTAACAGCAAACACAAAAATCATTTATAAGTAATTAATCCCTCAGCAATCCCAAAACAACTTTTTTGAAGGCAGGTAATTTATCATTAAAAACATCTGTATGGTGTTCCACACAACTTTAAATGATACAGGAAATGATATGTAAAAATGTTTATTGATAAAATAAATGATAGTTAAAACATGATAAAATTGCTACTGAGTGCACACGCCCGCGAGGTTATATGTGAACTGAACTTATTGCTTAACATACAAAAAAATTAATAAATTTAATTATAATATAAAATGCCGAGTGGGCGCAAATGTACGGTCGTTCACCGTACATGCTCCGGGTCAGGAGATGAAGGGATGATGCTACAGGGTTGACAATAATTAAAGATAAAATAACCTACTAACTAAATACTATAAAACGCTTATATATCAATCAAGAATGATAAAAATTAAAAATTAAAATGATAAAAATGAATCTTAAATAACACATGTAACTTAGAAATATTGAAAATTGATAAAATAAAAAATTAACACAGCATATTATTTTGTAAAATGATTAATAAAACTCGGAGAAGTCGCCTTATGGGCGATCTGTGAATATCTCTAAAATCGTTCATTTCGATATGTTCATGTGACGAGTTGCTCGATGATGATGGGGATTTCTTAATTACTAATAGGTAACGTTGATAATTTTACGACTGGCCTCTGGATGGTGCCATTCTTCGTCTTGATAGTTACGACCCGTACGTGTCCATCCTTTCCAGGGTGTAGATCAACGACTCTGCCAAGGGGCCATTTGCCGGGCGGTAAGTTTGTGTCATGAATGATGACTACATCACCTATTTTCTGATTTTGCTGGGGCTGTTGCCACTTGCTGCGAGCTGATAATTGGCACAGATATTCGTTTTGCCAACGCTTCCATAAATCATTGAAGATTTTTTGAGTTAGCTGCCATCTTGTTCTTTCATCTCGTTCGGTTTCTAGGATGCTGAGTGTCGGGCCACTTGCCAAGAAATGAGACGGTGTGAGGAAATTTATGTCATCGGGATCTTCCGTGATAGCGCACAGCGGTCTGGTGTTTAAACACGCTTCTATTTGTGCTAATAATGTAGCATATTCCTCGTAGGTCAGTTTTTGCTCTCCAAGAACTCTCCGAAGGTGATGCTTTAGGCTCTTGACAGCTGCTTCCCAGAGCCCACCGGCACTGGGCCAAGATGGTGCGTTAAAATGAAATTGTATGTTCATGTCAGTGATTTGGCGATAAAATTGTTCATCTAATAATTGTTGCAAGTTGAGGTATTCTTTTTGTAAGACGCGACCGGCGCCTACAAAGTTGGTCCCATTATCGCAGTATATATGGCGCGGTGCTCCACGTCTAGCTGCCATCCGCCGAAGTGCTGATATAAATGCTGACGATGATAAATCGGAGACAAGTTCGAGATGCACTGCTTTAGTGACCATACAAACGAATACGGCGATGTACCCTTTGGTCATCTTGGCTCCTCTACCTTTGTTGTACTTGATGTCAACGTAGCCAGTGAAGTCGACGCCGCAGTTGTAAAACGGCCGAGTTGGATTGCAGCGGGCAGCTGGTAAATCACCCATGAGTTGGTTTTGCTTATCAGGGTTATGCTTTCTGCAGATAACGCACTTGCGGATGTACTTCTTAACTGCTCTGTTCCCTCCTATCACCCAGTAGTGCTGTCTAAGGCGTGATAGCGTTAACCTCGCGCCACCATGAAATGTGTGTCTATGCGCTTGGTCTATAAGCAAGTTTGTTAAATGACTTTCATGAGGTATGATTAAAGGAGTCTTCATATCATCTTCAATCTGTGCATGCTTGATTCTACTTCCTACTCGTAATAATCCTTCTTTATCTAAGAAAGGATTTAAGTTAAGAATTTTACTTTTCGAACTGATTTTTTCTTGATTAAAAATACAGTTAATTTCCTCCGTAAACTCGATGTTTTGATAAAATTTTATGATCATATGTTTTGCTCGTAATAATTCATTAATTGATAAATAAAACTGTTTATTTGATAAGTCTCGGTTACGTGACACCACACGTAGTATCCAAGCGAGTACTCTGGTTGCATGAATGAAATTGCTGTATCTGCTTATTATATCGTTAATTATACAATGTTGGTTTGTAATAGCAACAGCTGTTTGATGTTTAGTTAATTGTTTTGTTTCTTGATCTGTGTAGTAAATCGGGCATTCTTCTTGATAATTTGAATTGAACGAGGTTAACCATGATGGTCCAGTCCACCATAAGGGGTGCTGCTGTAGTTGTTTTACAGTGATTCCTCTACTAGCACAGTCCGCTGGGTTATCTTGTGATTTTATATAGCGCCAGCATTCTGAAGGCATAATTGTTTTGATCTGTTCAACCCTGTTTGCTACAAATGCCTTCCATCGATTAGAGTCACCTTGGATCCATCCTAATGCTGCGGTGGAGTCCGTCCATCCAAACACTTTGATGTTATAGTTAGTTAATGTGCGTGAAACAACATCCATTAACTTTGATAGTAAAAGGCATGCCATTAATTCGAGTCGTGGCAATGTGATTTTTTTCTTTACAGGTACTAGTCTTGCTTTCGCTGCTCCGATGACAACAAATGAATGATTGGTACTCTTTTGATCTTGATGATTATATATTTTGTAGTAAACAACACAGGCGTACGCTTTAGTTGATGCGTCACAAAACCCATGTAGCTCGATCGTGTCGTATTCGTGACTTTTTAACCACCTCTGTACCTTTATCTCGTTGATATATTCCAAATCTTCCCGGATTATATTCCACTCCCTTTTCAATTCTTCTGGTAGTTCGTTATTCCATTGGATGTCGTGTAGCCACACTGTTTGAAATAAAAGTTTCAGCTTAGTTGTAACGGGAGACAGCCATCCTAACGGGTCGAATATTTTGGATATTTCCGACAAAAGTACCCGCTTAGTTAGCGATTTAGATGGAGTGCTTAAATTGAGTTGAAACGATAAAACGTCTTCCTGAGGGATCCATTTTAATCCCAGAGCCTTTGTTGATTCATAATGCTTGAAGTCGAATGATGTTTGATTTGAGACAGGGTCCGTCAATAATTTGCTGTTGGACGACCACTTGCGGAGGTTAAATCCACCTGAACTGAGAAGTGCTATCAGTTCAGTTTTCAGTTTGAAAGCAGAGTTGATGTCATCACTCCCAAACAACAGGTCATCCATGTAGAACTGTTCTTCTAGTGCTTGCTTAGCTCTGATCGAGTATTTATGACCTTCATCTTTCGCTAGTTGTTTCAGCGTCATCATAGCAAGAAAAGGCGCGGCCTTAGTACCGTAAGTAACGGTTGATAATTTATATTCAAGTAGAGGGCGATTATCGCTGTAGTATTGAGTTTGTTGTTTGATCGGTTCTCTCCAGATAATTTTGTGTAAATTTTGATCTTCAGGATGTAATTTGATCTGTCTGAACATTTTTTCAATATCTGCCGTAAATGCGATCTCGTACAATCTCCATTTTAAAATCAAAGATAATAAATCTTTCTGCAACTTGGGGCCGCTATACATTAAGTCGTTAAGACTAAGTCCTGATGACGTGGGTGATGACGCATTGAAAACGACTCGCAACGTTGTAGTAGTGGAGTCGGGGCGAATGACACAATGGTGCGGTAAATAATACGACGGTTTCGGATTACCGTCAATTTTGTTTACCTTTTGCATATGACCCAATGTAATATACTCGTCAATGAAGGCTGAGTAATCGTGTGATAATTTTTCGTTTCTTGTGAGCTTTTTTTCTAACTGAAGAAACTGTGCTGTTGCTCTCTGCTTAGACTCTCCTAATTTCTCCATGGCGTCTGGTTTCATAGGGAGTCTTACGATGTATCGACCGTCTGATTGACGTGTCGTTTGTTCATTATACTGCTTAACACAATGATGGGCTTCTAATGAAGTGTTTTCAGAAGTATCCACGATGTCTTCGATTGACCAGAATCTTTGTATATCTTCTGTGTTAGTTGATATCACGTTACATTGATAGGTTTTAACGTTACCGCATAATAACCAACCAAGTTGCGTTTGTTGCGCAATGGGCTGGGATTCGTTATCTCCCTTAATAATTCCTCCCATCATGATAAGGGAATAAATGTCAGCACCTAGTAACAGATCTACCGGTTTACTGATATAAAACTCGGGGTCCGCTAATTGAATGTGCTCTATATGCGGCCACGCTGGTTTAGAGAATGATCGATTCGGAAGATTACTGATAAGACTATTCATTATTATTACTTTCGTATTGAACGTGAATTCGCTGTTTATTGCTGATGCTGTTATTTGTATAGAACCCTTGCTATTATTTCCTTGAGAACCTAGTCCATATACTACGCCTTTGCAACGACGACGGGTCAATCGCAGTCGCTGCGCTGCATTCTCGGTGATGAGAGATATCTGAGATCCTTGGTCAATAAGCGCTCGCATGGTGTGCTGCGTACCATCTGCAGCTGTTACTTTTATTAGTGCTGTTGCAAGAAGGATTTCCGCTGCTTTCTGCTGTGATACGTTAACTCTGTCCGAGTGGCTGGCTTCTGTGTGTGAAGAATAACTGAATGCGTCATGCAGTAAGGTGTTATGCATTTCTGTACATTTATTACATGTCTTTGTTGAGATGCATTTGTTTCCCTTGTGATCATATAAACAGTTAGTGCATAGTCGTAGGCCATAGACAGTCTTTAACTTCATGTCATTTGACATTTCTAAAAATTCTTTACAGTTGAAAATGCCGTGTTTCCCTTTGCATTGGGGGCATTGTAATGCTGACGAAACAAGTAACGATTTAGAAATATGTTTGTTCGGTTGATATGCGTTGTTAGTTGAATATTTATTGTAATTATAATTATTTTGCTGATTCGGTTTCTTTGTATTAAATGAAGAATACTGCGAGGTTGATTTTTGCGCAATACTATCTTGTTTTCGTTTCGAAGCTTCTAGTGAGGTAAATTTCATTTCTAAGAACTCGAAAAATTCGGCCAATGTAGGTAATTCTCTCGGGTTTTTTAAAGACTCTATGTAATCCTTATGTGTCTCTTGGTCAAGTTTTTGAGAGAGTATATGAACCACTAGCGGGTCCCACGTAGTGATGTCGACTCCAAGCGACTTTATGGCATTCAAGCATTCATTTGCAGTATCGTGAATTTTCTTTATAATTGCTGCAGTTTGAAGTGACATTGTTGGTAAATTCAATAACATGTTGATATGAGAGCTGAATATTAACTTTTTGTTGTTATATCTGTGATTCAGAATATCCCAACAAATTTGATAGTTCTCTGTACTGACGTTTAAATGCTGTATGAGTTTTTCTGCTTCCCCTTTGACCTTGCTCTTTAAGAACTGCATTTTCTGCGCATTGGACATGGAACGGTTTTTATGAATCGTTTCTAAAAATAGATCTTTAAATGAATTCCATTTATGATAATCTCCGTGGAAGAATGGTATGTCCATAGTTGGTGTTGATTGTGTTCTAAAAGATGCTGACCACATTTTTTGATTTAAAACTTTCTTGATTTCGATATATTCCCGCTCGTAAATGTTAAAGGAACGCTCGTATTCTTTATCTTCTTCGTACAGTTCACTGTCGATCTCCCAATGCAAATTGTCAATATTTGACCAGCGTGACTCTATGTGCTTTAAAATGTCTTCGAATTCCCATTTTTCAGAGATGTTGTTGAAGTCGATGTTAGTGATCGTTCGTGAAAAAGCCTTAAAATTGCTTTTTTGTTTGCGAAGCATTTCATCTAATTTGCTACAGGTGCTGCTGTTCTTCATTTCTTTTGAATGAGAACTCTGATGTGGTCTAGCTTGCGGTACTGGTATCGCAGGAGCATCTACATGGGCGTCGATGTCCGATGAGGCGGTAGCTGGTGTTGGCGACGCTTTGATACCACCTCTCCTAGCAGGTGACGCTGATGGCTTTAACATAAGAGTTTCAAACATTTGTAACTTGCCAAGCTGCGGTTTCTCAGGCATTTGGTGAACAGAAGGATTTTCAGTAAATAAAGAGTACAGATGCAGGTACTGTACCAGTTCTTGATAATAATCATTAGTTTTTTGTTAGCAATTATGCTTGAAGTATTCATGATCAACGTTTTGATAGTCAATAAGCTGCATATGATTGCCATTAAAGTCGTTCCAGTAGGCTTCTAGAGTTGATATACGTCTCTGGATGTTAGAGTATGTCTTCCTTTCAGCACCATCTTTCTTAAATTTGGTGTAAATATTTTCAATACTTTGCATAAGCTGGTACTGCGTGGTAATGATATCTTCCATTTTTGATTCACGATATTATGTTGTTAACTGATACACCCGGAAAACAGTTGATAAAAAACACTGATTGTTTGATAATGATGATATGTTTTTCGAAAAAAAATTGTAAATGATTTTGAGTGTCACTGTAAGTTCCACGTTTCACTTATTGTTCGCCTCACAAGTCGCAGTAAAACGATTGTCCACGTAATCAACACGCACTCGCGAGGTCCATAGATCGAAGGACCATAAAGTTGTATGGTGTTCCACACAACTTTAAATGATACAGGAAATGATATGTAAAAATGTTTATTGATAAAATAAATGATAGTTAAAACATGATAAAATTGCTACTGAGTGCACACGCCCGCGAGGTTATATGTGAACTGAACTTATTGCTTAACATACAAAAAAATTAATAAATTTAATTATAATATAAAATGCCGAGTGGGCGCAAATGTACGGTCGTTCACCGTACAACATCCATTTTCTCACATATACTATTATATATCTTCGATATACGGGATATGGCAGAGAATTTTTTTAGTTTAGTTCTGGCAAACGGGTGATGCAACAAACCCGAATTTATAAGCCCGCGTCGAGGCAGACGACGTGGAACATGTAATCGAAACGAACTCAAGAGGGCAGGACAATTAAGTTTATTTCTTAGTATTTTGTAAAGAAATATTATGTCGTGCAGCTTTCTGTGCGTCGCTAGGCCGTCCATTTTGAAATTTTTTAATCTATCGACATATGACTGAAGGCGCTTATGTAATCCACACGAAAAAGCAATGTGTTTTAGAAACCGTTTCTGAATACGCTCTATTCTGATTTGGTGTACATTATAATGCGGTGACCAAACTACAGAACAGTATTCCATCTGACTCCGTACATAAGTGTTATAGCAATTTTTGTGGTTGGCTTGCGAAATAGTTTACTATTACGAATGACAAAGCCTAACATTTTAGAAGCTTTACTAATTATGAAATTCATGTGAGGTATAAACGACAATTTTGAATCAAAAATGACCCCTAAATCCCGAATCTCCGACCTTTGTTGCAATAAAGTTTCGTCAATATGGTAGTGATTTTTTATTATATTATGGTTGCGCGTAAAAGAGATACTGTAACACTTACCAGTGTTTAATGAAATTTTGTAAGCTATGCACCAACTTCCTATAGAATCGAGGTCCACTTGGAACATATCGTTATCCTTCGTACATGTTATAGTCTTGCATAGTTATAAATCGTCTGCAAAGAGGTATGCACTGCTATATTTAATACAAGAAGTTAAATCATTGATAAATAAGTTAAACAGCCAGAGACCTAAATGTGAACCCTGTGGAACTCCAGATATGACTGAATATGTCTAAGATTGAAAGCCCTTAACCACAACATTTGCGTTCTACCTGATAAATAAGATTGGAACCATTTTAGTAGAGTACCGCATATACTATACAATTCTAACTATGTCAGCAATACTTTGTGAGAAACTCTATCGAATGCCTTAGCAAAGTCCACGTAGACAGCATTTATTTGGATGCCTTTATTAACTGCGCTAACCAATTCATTATGATAGGCGACTAAATTTGTGGTAGTAGAACGTGATTTGACAAAGCCATGTTGTTCATCAACAAAAATCTGATTAGTATGACTTTTTAAGTAGGGATAAACTAAAGCTTCGAATGACTTGGCAAACACAGATAAAATGGAAATAGGTCTGTAATTAGATATACTATCTTTAAGGTCATTTTTAAAAACAGGAACTACCTTTGCTGATTTCCAAATGTTAGGGAATGTACCAGTCAACAAGGATTTCTCAATAATATGAAACAAAGGTACGCCTAAAGACAATGCACATCTTGAAACGAAACATGGCGGGATTCCATCTGGTCCTACCCATTTGTGTACGTCAAGCCCCTTCAAATATTTTTCTACGCTATATTGCGTAATGTGAACTTTTCCAAAGCTATTAAAATCACTAATGCCCTTGATATATATTGAATAGAATGGTCTAAAGAACTAGCAAAAGTAGAAACGAAAAAAGATGCAAATAGGTTAAATATCTCTGTTCCATCAGACACACTTATATTGTTTAAGGACACAGTTTAAGGTAGTTGGACTACGTTACTTCGTTTGCTAATTCTGTGCGCTATGCTCATTTTAAATCCTATCTTTGAGAGAGACCCCAAGCATAGCCTGTTCCATTGCACTTTGAATGACTTTAAACTTGTGGACCAGTCGCTTCATTAGTGTCCACGTCTCAGCTCCGTAGGTAATACAGTTGTTATTATTATTATATTACATTTCCCTGTCTAACCCCACGCCGTAGGGAAATAGGTCCTTTTCTCTGGTCCTGGACATGAACGGTCATCGTCACCGCGTCGTACCTACATTTCAGTATCTCGATATATCGCCAGTCGATATGACATCTCTGTAGAGAGTCCAGGACAGCCCAGGTCTCGACAGAGTCGAAGGCTTTCTCGTAGTCCACAAATGCCATACACAGCGGTTCATTATATGTATTCTTCAGTCTTTTAAATAATCTGCCGAACAGTATGGATGTGGTCCACGGTGCTGTAGCCACTTTGAAACCCAGCCTGCTCTGGTGCTTGGAATTTTTCGAGTCTTCAGGCGAGACGATTCGTAACAACCCTCGAAAACAGCTTATAGACGTGGCTCAGAAGTGAGATCGGTCTGTAATTCTTCAACAGAGGCTTATCGCCTTTCTTAAAGAACAGCACCACCACACTCTTGGACCACGCCTCCGGCGTGGTACCTCGGTGGATGACAGCGTGAAAGAGTTTTGCCAAGGCTTTTAGGACAGGTCGCCCTGCGGCTTTAAGGAGCTCAGTGGTAATTCCGTCATCCCCTGGGTCATCCCGTTTTAAAGCTGCCCGAGCGCTTCACTAATCTCGCCCTCTTCGAAGTCCGGGATACATTCCGAATAATAGCGCAATAATGGTGCCCGTGGACCTTCGGTGTCCCAAGTCGCAGGCTTGCGTGCACTCGATGAGTACAGCTGTCCATAAAAATTCTCAACCTCTTCTTGGATCTGAGGGCGAGCGCAGACGCTTCTGCCATTCGCTGTTTTGAGTTTCGCAAGAAGGCTTCTCCCCAATGGTCTTCCCTATTCTGCTCAATCAAAGTAGCAATCTCTCTCGTTTTTGAGCAGCGGAGGTCTCGGTGTACAAGTTTCGGTATCCTCTTGGAAAGAGCCCTCTGTTCTGGCAAAGCAGCCGGCAACTCACGCCTCTGCCGTATCAGATCCAAGGCTTCGGGAGAAAGTTTGGTCTGCTTCGTTGACTTTGTTGGTGGAAAATGCCTGCGACCCAGTGTGCACGCCGTCTTCACCACGTTGTCGGTTATCTCGTCCACGTCGCCAGTAGTTTCCAGCGAATCGAATAAGTTTTGGAGTTCCAATTGGAACTGCTCGGAGCCACATAGTATTTGGGGCAGCGTAGGTCGGAAAATAGATTTCATCAAGTGGGCTCGCTCTTTTCGGAGGCATATATTCAGAGTGCCCCGTATTAGCCGGTGATCACTGCCGGTGTTAAACCTGTTAACCACTGAGACATCTCTGAATATATGCCTTTTATCCGCTATGATGAAATCTATCTCGTTCCTCGTCACAGTATCGGGGCTTTGCCATGTTCACCTCCTTTGGAGCTTCTTCTCAAAAAATTAGTTCATCAAGAAAAGCCCCTCCGATTCGAAAAAGTTGACAAGCATCTGCCCCCTGCGATTCCTGTGCCCCAATCTGTGTAGTCCAATGCTCGATCCGTCACGGTCTTGTACTACCATTTTAGCGTTGAAGTCTCCCATAACAACGCTGTAGAAGGTCGAAGTATTGCCATGTACGGCCCTTGTAATGTCTTCATACAAGGTTTCGACTTCATCGTGAGAGTGTGCCGAGGTCGGCGCATATACCTTTATCACTTTCAGGGAGTACCTGTCAGTGAGTTTAAGTACAAGGTACGCTACCCGGGTCAACACACTGCTGACTTCCACATCGTTGCTAGTGCGAGTCTTGTGGACCAGAAAACCGATGCCACCTTGGGAAAGCCCATCACCTTCACGGAAGTAGAACAAGTGCCCGGAGTCCAGGATCATCGTATCCTCACTCTCTCTTCGGACTTCAGACAACCCTAGTATGTTCCACTTAATGCGTCCATTATACGTAGCCAGGTATAGTTTTGAATGGCAGCCTCCCGTAACCCGGTGGTTTTTTAGCACCCTCTACCCCACCGTTACCGCAGCCGCTGCCGTAGCTGGGAATAGTGTGGCTGCTGGGAACTAAGGGCCGAAACTTTAGGCGTGAACTCATGGGAGTTTTTGCCCATAGTCACCACGCTGAACAGGCGGGTTGGTTACCGCAGTGCTGACTTTGTCGCACAGAAGATGCTGCTGCCCGTCCTCGGTCTGTGCATTTAAAAAGCCACCTGTAGGATGGCTATTCCGCCATCGGTCGGCTTCGCTAGTTCCATAGTGGTATTAGAACTTTGCTATCCCTTAGTCGCCTCTTACGACACCCACGAGATGAGTGGCTAAATTCTATAGTGCCGCAGCCACACAGCAGCTTATAACATAATATATATTTATAAGAGGTTTTTTGATATGCCCTAGTAAGTAATCAGAAAAATAAGCTACTTGTAAGTCAAGAGAAAAGTCGTCAGCTGGTAAGATTCAGTAAGCGATAGATGCTGCTGCGTTACACCTTTCAAGTTACCAACTGACAAACTTTCCACTGAGATACAGCAAGCTGACATTAATTTTCATTCATGTCACCAGATAAATTTTTAGTTGAGAGGGAATCATTGAAAATATAATTTTTTCGTGTTTAAGCAGCCACCTGACGTATAATCCACCTTGTTATGGTCGGCTGACTTTATTTTTCCTTCAAGATTATTAGGTAAACTATAATCTAACAAATTTTAAAGTGGGAGGAAATAACTAAAAAAAAACTGTAACTTAACATGACACTACTGAGTTGTGACATGATTGCTAATTTGCAATAATATATATTCAAAATCAATTTTGAGATAATAAGTAAACAACGTAGTTAATTTGTGTCTGTTACAAAGTATGGCTAAAATTAGAACAATTTTCGAACTATTGAGATAGTATTGCCATATGTAATAAAATTATACGGTACAATATTAATGTGGCTGTTCTTATCATGCGTGACTATGTTTCATAGATAATATTATAAGATTTATCACATACTGTAGTATAAAATCTTGTTTTTCTTAGTAGGGGAGACTAAGGAAAGTTGTGATAGAGGAGAGTTGTGATAAAGACAATTTCCCTCTACCTATAATACTTAGCGACTTTGCAACAACGCTTGTTTATCACTTTAGAGATAAGCAGAGGAAGCAGTTGTAAAATTATGATTTCGGCGTGTAGCAAAATATGAAAAAATAATTTTTCTTGAATTTTTTTATTGAGTTTAGTAAGTAGCTAGGCCATTTCGACAACACTTTTTTTTCATTCGCAATGTTTGTTTGAAGATATCCGCCAACCCGCATTAGAACAGCGTATTTGATTAAACTGATTCTTCTATTTCCTGATTCTTCTCCTACACGGGGAAAGAGGCCTATGCCCAGCAATGTGATATTACAGCCTGAAGCAAAGCGAATGTTTGTTTGTATGTTTTCTCTCTAAAAGGTACAATCTACAATAAAGCTTGTTTCAAAAAATAGATTTTCGACAAAAGATATATTTGGTCTTATTTAGTTACTTTTAGAACCATTATTTCAGGTACATCAATCTAACAACTCATTAATTGTGAACAATAATGTCAGTGAACCTGTAGCCTTCAAGTTTACATACCCCAGCTCTGAAAAACGATGCCATTGTAGCTATTGCATTCACATATACAGCCCAAAGTTCTCATGCTACTAAGTCTATTGTATTATCGCCAGAATCAGTTTAGCCTTTACCAAAAGCTAAGTCAAGAAAAAGGAACCAACCAAACAGACCAGTATTTTAGCCAGTATTTTATTCCACATGATCCCAGGGGTAAGCTTGAGAGAATGTATGCAGCCTCATTTGAGATGGTGTGATAACCTCTTATTCTCCCAGATTTCCCCTAACTTTCAACTAGAATTACAAGCTACTGCCATGCATATTCAAATACGAGTATACCTACATACTAAATATACAGGTATTAAGTAAATAATAGTAATAGCTTGTTAAACGAAGAGACTTACTTTGTACGATTTTATTTTTGTGTTACCAACACATTAGGAAATTCTGAACATTTTTTTAATATCCTATCAAAGATTGACCGTTCGAGCGGGGATCGAACCTGCATCTTCGACTGACCGTGTCGCTGCTCTAGCCAATTAAGCTATGGAACGATGTACTCGCTAGATCGAAACTTTAGATATGATAATTTTATATATTATTTATATTTTTATTTTATCCCCGCTGGAACGGTCGATTTTTAATATGATATTAAAAAAATGTTTAGAGAAGACTTACTTTAAATGTCACGTTGTTTTAAATGTTTTAAAAGTGACATTTAAAGTAACGCCCTCCGCCTGGGGGAAGGAAAAACCGACCCCCACATCTCTATGCCGTTTCAGCGTCACATCCTCACCGTCGGCATCCTACGCGTCACCCTGCACCGCACACCACCTCCGAACTGAAGGACGGTTGAAACCCCACACCCCAGCCATAGGCCCCACCATCCTCAGGAGCGCGACCCAACGGCCCCAACACTCCTCTGGTTTTGGTCCACGGGGGCCCAAAACTAGGACCCCTACCACTCGTAAGCAGGGCAAGCAAGTGGCATGACCCCGTCCACCACCCGGGGGACGCGCCCAGTAAGAGATCCTACTCCCCTGGGAGAGTATCTTTTACCCTACCGTAACTACCTAGTAGGTACATGCTATGTGCAAAAAATACAATTAGATGTTTATTCCTTACTAAAATTGGAGGTGAATTCTAGAAGTTAAGATTTAGACGAAGCGACAAAGTCGCACTCACACAAAAAACTTTTTGTTCCCGGAACTCTATCTCTATTATTTATAAATGGGAAATGAATGGGGATGGAAAATGGGTCTACGTGTGACATTTTTAGGTTGCGCGACAAAGTACGACACATTGATTAATTTATTTAAGGTATTGAATATTTGTTTTTAGACTTGAAAAAATTACAGCATATTCTGAACACTATGAATACTTAATACCCCTTTGGATTTTTTTTAACAAGTTAAACGATTGTTGACCAACAAAATTTTCTTGAACTTCCATCTGAATTGCTTCAAAAAAAAATTTTTGCTTCGTAGAGCCTTTCTTATATACATATTTAATAAGATCACGCCACAAAAGTTAAAAAAATATTCATACTTTGTTTATAATAATTTATGTAGTTCCAGAACAAATTATAATTTTTTTGGGAAAAATCACCACTTTTGTGTTCAAGTCTCAATTTTTTATGTGCTAATACACGGTATAGAACATTTTTCTAGGCGTCATTCCAGATCCAAAGAGCTATTTCACACAATTTTAAGAGCAGTGTCTCTATTTTCGACCATTTTCAACTTGTTGACTAGACTAGTGTATTAGGTAACAGCCGCCTGCTGTATCATATCGATACATATTTCAACACATATCATTCAAAAGCAAATAACAACGTCTCGAAACGAATGAACTAATCAGCATAGATAATTAATTAAGTGTATAAATAAATAATATTGATTCTGATCGCATACATTTTTTTCTTGTACCTTTTTTGTAAAAAAATATGTTGCTGCCTGCTGGTGGAATAAAAAATCGGTGTATATATGTATCTTTTTGTCTATAACATTAAAAAAGATAACCACGGAAGGCACCCTTCTTTTACTAAAATTAGGTAATTTAAGTCCAGCAAGGTGTAATGTTAATATATTATAAATGTAATAACTATGCAATAGTATATGTAATGTAAATATATTATACACTAGCTGTGCCCGCGACTTCGTCCGCGTAGAATTTAACAAAATTATTATTGTTCAGTTTGCTGACTTATAAAAAAAACTAAAATAAAAGTAGCCTAAGTTACTCTTTATTACATCAGCTATCTACCACCTACCACTAAAAGTCCCGTCAAAATCGGTCCAGCCCTTTCAAAAATTAGCCACAATCTTTTATTAAGTTCAAAGTGTATACTTACTTACATACAGTTTTTTATGTATTGTCGTTAATTTATTCTCATTTGAAATTTTAATGAGACTTAGGCTGCCATCTTTTATCAGTTTGTTATACTAAATATAGTTAACATAATGTAATACAAACCTAATAACTTGGGTGTATTGACTTCTAAAAAATTATAATAGATGGCACTGATTTAATTTTACATATTGTCAATAGATGACGTCCTTATAGCTAGTAAAGGAAAAAAATTAAATAAATAAGCATGATATTACACACACCTTTACTCAATTAAATTTTTAAATGTTGTTTGGCTTTATAATGTGACGTTAATCTTTAAATACTTTTTCTTGTTTAATTTAACATTCATCTGTCTGTCATTTTTTTTAATGATATAATTTCCTGAAATCTATAATTACTTTTTTACTTTTTATAAAGTATTTATTTTTATCATTTTTTCTAAATTTAAACAAGTTTTATATACTCGAACATGTAAAAGTGAAAATTTATATACATATACCAAAGGATCTTGAGGTAAATCAGGTATTTTTTGCTCGTTATTAATTCTGTGGCTCCTAAGTGATACAACTAAACAAGTCAAAAATCATCATTTTACAGGAGAGCAAAAACAAGACTTGAAAAATTATTATACGTGAACTAATATTAAGTAGGCTAGCTTCAACTGGAGTATCTTCTTATATATTCTTTATTGCACTTAATAATTGTGTTTGCTCGCAAACGAAAAAAAAAACCGACTTCAATTACATCAACGAGTAATACAACGTAGATCGACGCAAAAATAGTCAAGTAACTACGCGTTATCAAAGATTACTCAAAAAGTAGTTATCAGATCTCAATAAAATTTATATGTGACCACATCAGCTATCGATTAAATTAAAAATTATCAAAATCGGTACACCTAGTAAAAATTTATTGCGGATTTACAAGAGTTACCCTCGATTTCTCTGGGATCCCATCATCAGATCCTGGTCTCCTTATCATGGTACTAAACTAGGGATATCTCCTTTCCAACAAAAAAAGAATTATCAAAATCGGTACATCCAGTAGAAAGTTATGCGGTATAATAAAACGTAGGTCGACGAAAAAAAGCGTCAAGTAAAAACGCATTATTAAATATAACTCAAAAAGTAGTTGTTAGATCTCAAATAAATTTAAATGGGACCAATTGGCACACACCACCTTTCGATTAAAATAAAATTTGTCGAAATCGGTCCACACGGTCAAAAGTTCTGATGTAACATACATAAAAAAAAAAAAAAAAAATACAGTCGAATTGAGAACCTCCTCCTTTTTTGGAAGTCGGTTAAAAAAAGAAACAAGTAAAAATCATATTTACAAAGAAAGTTGGCAAGGGCGAACTTATCTCTAGAAGAGATCTCTACCAGTCTACCCATGGTGGTGAAAATTACTGTTATCGCGGGGCACAGAAGTGCAAGAGTGTAATTGATTAATAACAATGATAATAAATCTATAAACTAATTCAGAATTAATAATATAAAATAATATAATTCTTTTGTACAGTAAAGCATTCTCTTCCAATACATATTTTAGTTTAGTTGGTAAATATTTAATTTTAAAAGTGTAACAAACCTTATATAATATGACATTGCTAAGTAACCAACTTGTCACTAGATGGCGCTGAATGTAGTAACCTCACTTCCTGGCTACTAATAGTGAAAATAAGGAATTGGACTTCTGGTGATATACTAGTTTCTAGCGCTTAGTTCGTTCGAGCTCTTTATTGAGAGTCCTCACTGTGCCTTTTAAAAGGTTTCTTTCAGAATGTGTCACCTCGCTAGAATTAATATTATTCTAAGCAAAGTCCCTCTTTATTGCCTCCTTCATATCTGTTCGTCGTGTCTTCGTGTCGTTCTGGAGTCGCATCCATATCATGTAGTCATAACCTCATCGTCGTACCCGTGTCTCCGCATCTTTGTGTCGTCGTGCCGCAACTGTATCACTTGATTATCATCCCCTAATACACGTTGTTAAAAAAGTAATTTGTGAAAAAAACTTTTGAGTTGCATCTTTTTTCACATTTATTAAGTGCTACAATTATTCGATAAATGATACCTATACAGTTAAATTACTTTACATTTATAACTTGTCTGTGTTTAAATTATATTATAATAATCCTAACAAAAAATAAAGGTAGGCATTTCAATTTAATTTATTTTGTCTCCAATCACCTGTTCAAATAATTTACCTGGATTTGACCAGTTTAAGAAAGATTAGGTTCAAACGGTAATAACTCTCTAGATACATCTAGTATTCACAAGAAATGTACTAAAAAATAAAAGTGAAATTAAATACAATGGCATTTAAATCACAAAGCACGAAAATTAATGTTGAATACTGTGATTGATTACTGAGAAAAAGGCTCTTGACAAAATCACGAATTTTTAAACACAGCTATATATATCACTTTGTATAAAAAATATTTCCGTAACTATAGTAAATAGAAGAACGACAGTTAGATCAAAAAATCGTTAATTTTTTCCGATAATACCCAAGATTAAATCACAAAAAGAGTAGTTATGTGTAGCTCGACTTATACAACTTATCACATGAGGCACAGAATTATCTTGAAATTATCAACTTATCACATGAGGCATTGAATATCCTTAGACTATTACTTCGACAAAGTAGAACATAAGAATCAAAATATCTACCAGGAAGAAAGGTGTGTTACTCATGTCTATACAAACTAACTACAGGCTTGTATTTTAGTATATGTTAAGTATACTTTTGTGTTTTTGAATAAATATTTCACGTATGCTAAGAGTATGAAATTTAAATTAAAATCGCTTTCGAAATTATTTTGTTTTTGATACCTAAATATACTATTATGTCTGTAAACGATAATGAACGTTTTCAAACAAGGAAGACAAGGTCGTTCCCCCCGTCAGTCAGGTGCGCGCGCGCAGCTCACGTGCACTCGCCACGTGCGCCGAATACTATAGACATGACTATGCATGAGAGTTTGGGCTCGTCAAGGCCCAAAGGGACTGGAATTATTTACTTGTAAATTGTACTCTATTTAGTAGTAAAGAATACTTTTTTGAATTCTAGATTGTATGTATGTAGACATAGAGCTTATTTTTCCGAGTGAATATTTTTGTAACACATACCATGTATTTGTTTGTATTATAGTTATAAATTTAAAAATGTGTCTTCTAATAGATAATAAGGGACTGGAATGATTTATTTGTAAATTGTACTCTATGTAGTAGTAAAGAATACTTTTTTGAATTCTAGATTGTATGTACGTAGACATAGAGCTTATTTTTCCGAGTGAATATTTTTGTAACACATACCATGTACTTGTTTATATTATAGTTATAAATTAAAAAATGTGTCTTCTAATAGATTATAAAAGATAAGATTGATATTATATTAATCGTTTGGATTTGATGCGAATAAAATGTTTATCAAAAAACAAAAATAAAATAAAAGTAAAATTGATCACTGATTAAGGATTGAGATTATGACTCATTTTAATCTCCAGCATCCGAAATATACGCCTGTAGTCTTGTCAGACTATCTTAGATATACTACTGGTTACTAGTTCACATTAATATTCCTAAATCTTATATGTTCTAGTTCATATATTAAAAACATTTGTTGTTTTACAAAAATAGTTTATTGTACATAAATATAGGCTATAAAACCTCGCACTACGACGGTTAGGGCCTATTTTGCCTTAACTAATAAACTACAATTTTTGGATTCACAGCTTTGTTATGATATCAGAGATAGTTATAGGCAAAGAAGAGTTTGTTGGTGGAAAAGAAAAATATGTCATAAAATTTTGACTATTGGATACCGTTTTCAGATATCTTTTATCAGCAACCAGTAAAACATGATCTTAAAAACTCGTCAATAAGCCATCTATGATTTGATTAACAATTCATTGAATACGTAATTGTATAAAGGCGACGTCCTATATAATCGATGAAACGTAACGCCAGACAATGAGATATAACGCGTCATAATACGACCAGTACTTATCACACAGAGACAGTTTTTATATACAATAACTAATTTATCTATTTACCTATATAAATAAAAATGAATCGACGAAATATATTTACGAGCATAGGTGACTTCCGAACGACGGCACCAATTGTGTAATATATATCCTTTCTTAGTGACAGACAGCTTGTATAAAAATATGGTATATTAACGAAAAATTATGGCGGGAAGAAGCTAGCTACTTTTTTTTTATAATTTTAAGTTATACCACTTTTCCACCATCATGTAGGACTGTGGGAGCATCACTACAGGAACACAACCCTACTTGAGATCTTCTACAACACTGAGGTACCTCAACAGTAGAACTGTTCTAAATTTTTGAGCGATATTCCCTGCTCTGAAGACTTACATAACATCTAATTTCTAAATAAAAATCAACATGTACTGTCTAATAATAATCTAATGTCATCTTAGATTTAAGGCAAAAACGTAATTAATTAAATTCAATACGTGTACACGGTAAAATAAAAATAATCGTCACAAATGACATTTAAAATGGTCTGCTTATCTCTGCTACGGCACGCAGACGACTTTTGTTTAATGATTTGCATGTTTATCCACGTGACTGGTATATATACAAACTGTACAGTGTAGCGGCGAGTAACGTAAACACTAATGTGCCCTTCGGTAATTATAGGACGTAAGGTCATGATTTATTACGATATTATATAGCAACATTTGATATTCACATTTTCAATGGATTTTACTTTAAAATGCTTTACTTATTTTTAGAACAGTTTTGTTATCTTCTTTCTTATCGTTCTTTGTTTTGGACCAAACACATTTTCTTAATCATCAAACTGCGTTATAGTTTACTAGTGAAAATAGATACTACTACAATACCTATAAAACTAGATTTACACGTACCTTTACTCTGTCTTAAATTTTTTATAAAATTTTAAAGTTACAAATAGTGTCTATCAAACTAAAACTGTAAGTTCTTTTTTGAAAAAAACTTATAAATATCCCCATTTTAATGAAATTGCAAAATAAATTCCATCCTTCTATTTGATATAAGTAATTTTTGCTCAAACTTGAGACAAGTTTTGCTTTACAGGTATTACAATAAAAGATATTTCGCCATAAAGTAAGAAGTCGATATATTTCTGTCTACAACTCTTTTGAAATCTGTAAATCAGTGCAGTTTGCGTCACACATATTTGAAGCAATGGTATACTTTGAAATAAGAAATACAAAACTTAGTGTGATTTCATTCTATCCCTAATAATTATGTTTTCTGGCAAACGAAAAAAAAATTCGTTTTTTTTATATCACTAGGTCGGCAAACAAGCGTACGGCTCACCTGATGGTAAGAGATTACCCTAGCTTATAGACGCCTGCAACACCAGAAGCATCGCAAGCGTATTGTCGACCCAAACCTCAATCCCCTCCCCTCCCGAGGAGCTCTGGTCACCTTACTCACCAACAAGAACACAATACTGCTTGAAAACATTAGCTGCATTATTATTTAGCTGTGATCTTATGTAAGGTCGAGGTACTCGGGCTGCTCCATATTTTGAGCAAGAAATTTCTGCTGTGCCCTTCCTCAGTAAAATACGCATTATTAGTCATATATATAGTCATAATCAAGCAAATACGCATTATTAGTCATATATATAGTCATAGTCAAGCAAATACGCATTATTAGAGATAGCTCACAAAAAATACTTTTCAGATTTCGAATAAATTAAAATGGGACCACATCGAAATCGGTAGACCCAGGAAAAAGTTATAAAAATGATATAAAACACAAGAAAATACAGTCGAATTGACAACATCTTTCTTTATGAAAGCGGTTAAAAAAAAGTCAGATAAAATAATAAATATTTTATTCACGTTTAAAATAATGTGACGAGGAAATGAAAGTAATACTTGACTGTTGATAATCAAGTACAATAGGTACTTGATTATATTAATAGAATTTGTAAAACTGCAACTGAGTTATTGTTTTATATTAATTTGAGAATAGCAACAGTATTTTATTTTGAGCTAGCTGTGCCTGCGACTTCATCCGCATGGAATTTAACAAAAAAGTTAGTGTTCAATTCGCAGTTATGAAAATAATATTAAATAGATTTTTAAAATAAGAGGAGCTTAAGTTACTTCTTATTACATCAGCTATCTGCCAGTGAAAGTCCCATCAAAATCGGTCCAGCTTTCAGAAATTAGCCGGAACAAACAGATAGAAAAATTGTAAAAAATTGTTATTTTGGTATACGAGTATGTACCGTGTATACATCCATATGAATTAAGTAAAAGCGGTTATTTTGTTATGACAAACGGAGAACCCATTTTTTATTTATTTATGTATGTTAGATAATAGAATAGAACGGAATAGAACAGAACAGAACACAATAGAAAAAGGTAGAAAAGTAGTAAAAAAGAGAACAGTGTAGAAGAGAACATAATAGAATAGCATAGAATACAATAGAACTGAATAAAGAGTATAGTATAGTAGAGTAGAGTAAATTCGAATAAAATCAAGTAGAATCGAGTAGAATCGAAGAGAATCGAATAAAGTAAGATAGAAAGAGGCGCGGGAAGAGCAACGGATGCGCATGCGCACGCGATTATGTAGACAGCTATCGGGTTTTAGTGGGTAAGAATCCCACATTACCCGGTTCTACCCCAAGAGCCGGGCATCGTTTTGAAGATACCCTGTATTAACAAAAAAAAATGGATTATACGAAGGGTATGTAACTCATGCGGTACTTAGAAAGAGTACAAGAGACATTACTTACTTACATTACTTCAAAATCTTATAATCATTTACTTTTTGCCGTTCTTATATATTAAAAAAAAAACGTGTCGGCTTCGTCAGTTCTTTTGTAATTTTTCTTCTAAATAAGTATTAAAAATAGTTTGTGTGCAACACTTTGTGTTAATAATGGAACAATACAGTGAATCTTTTGATATACAGCGTGAAAAAACTATCGAAATGCGCCTCGACTTACTCAAAATTGTATTACGAAGACTAAATCTTTTAGGCGTGTTTTTAAATCTGAACAATATTTCAAAACCCTTGGTTGCGTGGATGTGAAGAAAGCAATAAATGATTTCGTTTTCCGTGTTTATTGTTTAGAGTTGACCCCTGCAGTGGTGGTGATTTTCTATACAAATAAAATAAATGGTAAGCTCTAGTTTTTCGTTTATTTTTTTGTGAACCCTCATCAAAAAATGTCACGAGCCACCTCTGCTTATCATTATAAGACTTTTTAATAATATTAATTTGTGACATAGTGAATAATTTATATCCATCGCATCGCTTTAAAATATAACAACAGCATTATATGCACGTGACTTGAGGTCGTCGCTTCACGTCGAAGAGATTAAGGTCAACTCAATTGCGAACACAAGTTTTACGATGACGTAACTTAAATTATATTTTTTATTTAAGGCCTTTGTTTGAAAAATACTAATTATTTACAATTAATTAATTAATCTATATAAATAAAAATTAATCTCTAAAATGTATTCACAAACCAAATTGGATGACAACTTTTTTGGGTTCGATATCTTTCAAGATTTCTATAAAAGAAAATTTTAAAAAGTTTGAAGTAAGAAGAGGTAATGTACTTAAATATATTTTTTATTGTCTCTACTTTAAATTACACGTAACAATATAGAAATTAACTTCTTATTATTTTTAATATATTCATTATTAATAAGATAAACAATTGTATTTATAGGGCAAAAGCATTTAATATAAGATGGTTTCGCTAACAGTTATTCTTAGCAATGCTAAAAGGTCATTGACTTGACACAGTTGGGAGATATAAAATGAGACCTCACAGTACCTAAATGCGCTGTTTCAGTTATTTATACGTAAAAAATTAAACGTTTTTCAAATTTGAGATCTTTTATGGCTAATCTTAATTCTTTTTGTGTCTATAAAAAATAAAATAAAGATACCCCAAAGATTCTTTGAGATTTAAAATATTGTCTGGTTTTTTTTTATGAATAAAATAGGTATTATTTACAACATTTATCAATTCCTGACTAGTTATAAGTAAACAATAATTTGTTTTGTCCGTATTAAATACTATGGGATTGTTTATATTTATATAAATAAATTATTTTTAATATTATCGGTAATTCTTAAAAGTGACAACTTAATTGATTGCTTTCAGCTCGTAAATGGGAATTTTGAATAAGGGCTACCTAAACGATGTGATTAATATTCGCCTTACTGAATTATCTTACCCTTGATTGAAACAAAGTTATGTAATCGTTACTAGGTCGTTCACCTCATAACAACTCATGTTTAGAAACATTATATAATTATTAGTACAACGTGTGCTTTGTAACATTGTTCCTATATTTTATCGTGCTGATAAAAGCTAAACAAACGTGTCAGCACCTATTCATCTTATTTTCAATTTTAATTTTCAACCAACTCCACAGAAATATACAAAATTTTTTAAATTAAATAAAAAAAATAATTACTTAGATATCAAATATATGTCAACTATTCGATATTCGGCCTATCCGCATCTATTTCACTCTCTGGCAAAATAATAGGATTAATAATAATCAAAATAGTTAACTTCATTTAGAAATTATGCGAATATAAAATATTTTAAAAGAAAATAAATTAAAAAAAAATTTAAACTCATTACATTCAATTGATAAAAGATCATTAAATTTACCATGAATCTATATATTATACGATTACTGTATTTATATATTAGTGTGTATGTAAATGTTTTTATTTATTTATATTTTATTGCGTACGTATGTGTATAATGTATATGCATATATAATTGTTATATATTCTATTTTTTTTTTCTTTTACTTGTTTAAATCTGTATACCACCTGCCCATCTGAAAAGCAATATCCCTTTCATTATCAGGTTGTCTGCAAGAGATTGCTTTTTAGCAATAAGATCGCCTGGTTGTACAATTTGTTACTATAATTGCTTGTAATTTTAATTTTTTTCTTTATTTAAATGTGCAATAAAGTATATTATTATTATTATTATTATTATTATTATTATTATTATTATTATTATTATTATTATTATTATTATTATTGTTTTTACGTTGTATAATCTCGGCTAGTAACCATTAAGCCGGGTAGTCGATGACACGGGCCTAGGCCAAATGTACATCCACGGGTTAGCAAATAAAGGGTTATTAAATTTATATACATTATATTTCATAATCGTTAGTGTGACAGTTTATATAAGTGTTAGTCTTTAGTCGGATGGGTTGGGCTCACTTTGGAGAAATTTTCTTACCAATCTGCATGTGTTTAGAATTGCTGCTTTTTGTAATAATTGGTAAGTGCTCGCTGGTAATTTTAGTGTTTGTAGAGACGTATGTAGTTGAGTAGGTATAACTCCTGTTGTGGAAAGTACTATTGGGACTATTGTAACTTTTTGTAAATGCCAAATTCGGGTTATTTCATTTTTTAATTCGGTATATTTAGATAGTTTTTCAGCTATTGTTGATTGTAAGTTATGTGTGTTAGGTACTGCTATGTCAATAAGAAAACCAGTCTTGCTTATTTTGTCAATTAGTGTTATATCGGGTCTATTAAAATGGATTGTGCGGTCTGTAAGGATGCCTCGGTCAAAGTACAGTCGTGTAGTGGAGTTTTCTAACGCGGGTTCTGGGGTGTATTTGTAATATGGTAATAATGTGTCTGTTAATTTACATTCATAAGCAAGTTTTTGGTGTATGATACTGGCTATTTGATCGTGTCTGTGTTTATAGTCTGTTTGGGCTATTGATTTGCACGCGCCGGTTATATGTTGGATAGTTTCTGGATTACTGTTACATTTTCTACAAGAATCAGTGGTGGTTAAATTTTTAATTATATATTTTCTATAGTTTTTTGTTTCAATGACCTGATCCTGTATAGCTATCATGAATCCTTCAGTCTCTGGGAAGAGTGCACCTCGATGAAGCCACTCGTTCGACGCTTCTTTGTCGACGTTTGAAAGGCATAGATCCTGGCGGTGTCTTCCGTGTAGAGATTTCTGGGCCCATTCTGTGATTTTAGTTCTGTTGTCAATTAGTGTTTCATTTTTCTGAGCACTCCTAATTTTAAGGTTAAGAGGCGTAAAAGCTTGATCCATTTCTGTTATTATTTTATGAAGTCTGGAATATTCTATTTTAGCAAAAAAGTATTTTCTGAGAGTAGAAATCTGTTTATTGTGTAAATTTAAAATATCTACGAGGCCTCTACCTCCTTCTTTTCTGGGTAGTGTTAGTCTTTGTAAGCATGATCTGGGGTGGTGTTTGTGGGATTTAGTCATGGTGGTGTTAATTTTTCGTTGTAGGCTCTTGAGTTCCGATTTTGTCCATTTTATAATACCAAAAGAATATGTAAGTATAGGTATTGCAAAGGTATTGATTGCTTTTATAGTATTACGTGAATATAGCTGTGTTTTTAGTATTGTGTTTAGTCTGTGTTGAAATTGTTGTGTCAGTCTAGTCTTAGCTTCCTTGTGATGTATTTGTAAAGATTGGTCGTATCCTAAATATTTGTAGGTGTCTTCTTCATTTAATGGTTCTATTTTTTCTCCTGTTATTAGCTTATATTGATGTTGATAATTTTTTCCTGCCTTAATTGAGTTGATTCTACATTTATCAATCCCAAATTCCATTTTTATGTCTTTTGTGAACTGTTCTGTTATTTTAGTTATTTCGATTAGTTGATTTTCAGTACTAGAGTATAATTTAATATCGTCCATATACATGAGATGGTTTAAAATGTAATCTTCACTGTCTATGTCCGTCTGTTTGTCAGTTTGCCGATCAGATAAGGAAATTCCTAATGAAGTAGAGTTTAGTATATTAGAGAGTGGGTTAAGAGCAAGACAAAACCACAAAGGACTCAGAGCATCTCCTTGAAATATACCTCGTTGTATTTTGATTTTTTTGGTCTCTACTAGTGATGTGGCTTGCGTTGTGAGTTGGAGTACGGTTGTCCAGTTTGACATTGTAATTTTTAAAAAATTAATTATAGTTGGATGTATTTTGTAAATTTTTAAGACTTTCATAAGCCACGAGTGAGGAACTGAATCAAAAGCTTTTTTGTAGTCTATGTACATACTGAATAAATCGGATTTGGTTTTTTGGACTTTTTTAATATTATTAATAATAAAAACAATAATGTGTTATAAAATGTAAAACCTGTCTTAATTTCTTGGTAACCGTTTTATATCTATCAAACACGTGACTAGCGCACGTGGTGTCAGTGGCATTGTTTTGCATACAAATTAAGTGGAAACAACTTTATTAAATATGAAAGTCAACTTGATACTTGACTGCTTAAGTTCTATTGTTAATATTAATGCTGTATTCACAACGTGATATTTACAATTTTTATAATGCTTTATAGAATTTATGTGCATAATGGAACATCTTGATTTTAAAATAGGATATATTTTCTACTAGTACCTTTAATAAAATCAAAAGTTTATAAGGTGGGAAAATAGGACTCCATCGATGCATGGAGGTATGTTAAGAAAGGAGATTGTTTGTTGCTCTTTCCACCCAGTTGCTCTTCACACCAAGGTTATTGAATCAGTTTCAATATATGTACAATAGAATGGATGTATGCTTGATATACAAAGACTATGAAATCGATTAGGATAAAACTTGGTATCCTATATAATTCAATATTCCAATAAAAATTCCGTTTTCTGATTCTTTATTCGAACTGTAGCACAAAAATATTTCAACATGGGCGTATTCACCCATAGCCCTTTTGTCTCTAGGGCAACTACGCCCATGATGAATAGGTATGTTGTTAGTTGGTTGTCAAGATTGTTGCTGAAAATTTGATATTCTCTTGTATTGTAGGGTATAATGTGCTATGTGATAGTCCTATCGTAATTATCTATAGTTATACTCGTAGCTTATTTACCCCATTCTCAACTTCGTTATCATGGCATGGTATTGAAATTCCACTTCACAATTTAATATGTGTTACAGATACGCATGCACGCTTTTAAAATTTCCTGTTTGACTTTGTTACCCTGTTCGACATACTTTTAACAACCTTGGTATTATTGTTGACAAGAGCAATGTAGTCACAAAAACAAGTCTACTGTGTGCTAATAGAAATTATACAATCATATATCAAATAAAACTGCAAGACAAAAAAAAAATAAAAAACAAAAAAAGCGTGTTTGTCGGCTCCAACGCATGACTACAGTTTACTCCTTCAGATCGATTGTCTAAATTGGGACAAAAAATGCTTACTAGTCTAAAAAAATATTAATACCATATCAAATGTTAAATAGACGAATCAAATAATGCCATCAATCAAATCAATTAGAAAACGTCGTATGTAATGGCGTTACAAGAAACGTAACAGTAGATTTTACTCCTTATATTTTTTTTCATACCGGGGCCTTATATGATAATCAATTCTTAAAGAGTAAACTTCAATACTTATAATGACACAGACTCAAATGGTATAAACATAAAAATGAGAGAAAAAATTAAAAAAAGGATTATATGCTTTATCATTTACAGAGCGCCACAACAAGTTGGCATGAACCGCAGACACGTGACTCACGCACGTGTAGCGGTGACATAATGAACGAATTCACATTGTGTAAGGGAGGACATGGATCAGTGGAAACACGTGGACCATACCCGATGCGTCGATTGTAATCTATGAAATAATAATGAATTTATTTACAAAACATTATTGCAGGAAACAACTAGAAGGGCTAGAAACAAGATATTCATTGAACGCTATTAAAAATCGTGAATTATGTTGTATCTACATGCTTTTATATGAATATACTGATTGTAAAATGACTTACTGGTAATATCAGTAAAATATGTTCTTATTCCATTTTGCTTTGTGAATATATACTTTTTTTAATCAATATTTTTCTACAACAAATATATTCGATATTATTTAAATTTAAATTTAAAAAAGTTATGTGGTTATTTGTGGTTTATTTTCAAATTCCTTTTAATCTAACGTCAGTTTCGCATTAATTTCAACGCTCCGATAATATACTGCGGTGTCCAAATCTCCGGTTCACAATGACAATAATTTATCACTCTGAGGCACGTTTCGACTCACGTGACGGATTTTCGTGTGATATTTACATTCGCGCTCTTAAAATACAAGCGTTGTAAGCGTGTAAAAAGAAACTCTTCCAACCCGTTTCAATAATCTATCTACAAGTAGTTCGACTATGCTTACTTGAGACACAATTTTAACATACTTCGTATAAAGTTTGTGAATTTTTTATGTGTAGTTATCAAAATCAGTAACGGATAGATTACCTACATTTGGAACAAAACATTTTAAAACATTTCTGTATTATTAGTCAGGTCACTAGATAAAAATCGTAAATAGCTTTCTATCTATAATATCGGATCTATTACGCTCTATATAAAAAAATATATATTTATTTTCTTCATCAACAATAACTTCAAGACAATATCAAGGCAGATAATTGTGTTTGCTCGCAAACGAAAAAAAAAACCGACTTCAATTACATCGACAAGTAATACAACGTAGGTCGACGAAAAAATAGTCAAGCAACTACGCGTTATCAAAGATTACTCAAAAAGTAGTTATCAGATCTCGATAAAATTTATATGTGACCACATGATAAACATCAGCTTTCGATTAAATTAAAAATTATCAAAATCGGTACACCCAGTAAAAAGTTATTGCGGATTTTCAAGAATTTCCCTCGATTTCTCTGAGACCCCATCATCAGATCCTGGTTTCCTTATCATAGTACTAAACTAGAAATATCTTCTTTCCAACAAAAAAAGAATTATCAAAATCGGTACATCCAGTAGAAAGTTATTCGGTATAATACAACGTAGGTCGACGAAAAAAGCGTCAAGTAAAAACACATTATTAGATATAACTCGAAAAGTAGTAGTTAGATCTCAAATAAATTTAAATGGGACCAATTGGCACACACCACCTTTCGATTGAAACAAAATTTGTCGAAATCGGTCTACCCGGTCAAAAGTTCTGATGTAACATACATAAAAAAAAAAAAAAAAAAAAAAAAAAAAAAAAAAAATACAGTCGAATTGAGAACCTCCTCCTTTTTTGGAAGTCGGTTAAAAAAATATTTATGAGCGATGCAGCAGACACAAAAAACAACTTAGTTTTTCTGTTTTACTTATAAACTTTCACATCAATTTTGTAATTTACAGTTATGTCAATTTAGTATAGGTTTTTTCGATGAAAAATCAATTATGTATATAATATCGTCATTTTTGTAAATAATTCATGTATGTATACGAATACAACGCTTAATATATTTTGGTTCCTGACACTAGGCAACAGAATCGATCGTGCCTGAAAACGTGACACAAATCGATGGAACTTGGAATCTATATTATAATGCATTAGATCATTTCTACGAAGAATACCAAAGGCTTTCGACCAAAACCAAGTTCATTTTTACTTCTATATCTATCAAACAAAAAAATATAGACAGCTAGTCAAAAAAATAATCAATTAAATATGCATTATTAGCGATAAATCCAAAAAGTATTCGTCAGATCTTAATCAAAATTTAAATAGTACCACTTGACCAACATCAGCTCTCGATTAAGAAAATAATCATCAAAATCGATACACATAGTAAAAGTTACGCGGTAGCAAAACTAAAAAGTCGAATTGAGAACCTCTTTTTTTAATTCGGCTAAAAATAACGTTTTAAAACATAATCTTAAAATGTATTAAAAATGAAATGCATAAAATGAGTAGGTAATAACTTTTAGCGTTAATTTATTATTGTAATTTAATACGCCTAAAGTCGAAAGTCACTCCTAGGGTAGTAGGTTTAAGGCAATATGACATGTTATTAATATCTAAAAGACGAAAAAAGGTTATTGAATTATTTCAAAAGAAATATACCTAAATATTTTCTCCTTTTTGTAGAAGGTTGTCTGGAAGATATCAATATCATTCATTTATCTACCCACGTGTTTGTTACCTTTTTACCTTTATGTTACTTTTCTTACGCGTGTAACAAATAATACATATAAAATATAATAAAGCATTATAGTATTGTAAGAAAATTTATGAATGTTGATTTGTACACATATTATTATATTATATTATTTTATATTATTAATCACGGATCACAATTTGTCGAAATAGAATTATTAAAATATGTATCAATTATCAAATTATGTATATTTCACATGTTTTCGTATGTCGACGTTATCAATTTATTATATTCAATTAATAGGAGTCAAAAAACGGAAAATAAAATAGTTAAATATTTATTTCTGTGTAACCCTGGCAACAAACAGGTTTTAGGAAAATACCTACTTATATTAGGGCTAACATCTAACGGTTTTCTTTTTTTGTCATTGTTACCAAAACATCTGTGCGTATGAACTATTTTATAATAACTGTTTAAAATTACATGAAATGAGGAGCGATTTAAACGTCTAAAGTTAAAACTTATCTGCCCTAAAAAAATAATAGTATGGTTTTTTGAAACTACGATACAAGTGAAACTTTAGTTACTTTAGTGAATTTTCCAAAAGGTAGACATATTAACAATTGCGTCGTAGTATATTTATAACAATATTATGTATATTCACCAAAATATTCATTGTTTTGAAATAAATAGTGATAATCGCAACACGAGAAGGAATAACAAAATTGTAACTCCAAGTTTCCGACTGCGCAAAGTAAACGTTTCCTTTCTGGCTCATGGTATTCGTATGTATAATAAAATACCACAAACGATTTTGGAATTGTCTCAACATAAATTTAAAGTTTTTATTAAAAAAAAATAATAGATAAAGCATATTACTCGGTGCAGGATTACATAGTTGATAAAGATGTGTGGACTTAGTGACGCTGTATTTTATGCAACATGTTTCTAATTTTGTACTAAAACACAGTTTATATATTAATTTTCAAAAGAGTAACTGCGGCGTTTCTTGCCGATTCTTCTCTGCAGAATCTACATTCCGAATCGGTGGTAGCTTTACTTCTACAAATATAGTAATTGATTTTTAAAGTTTTAATTTGTAAAATGACGATTCGAAAGTGCTCTTGGAGCCTATTTGAATAAAGCTGTTTTTGATTTTTGTTTTTTGATTTTGAAAAACATTTAAATATATTTATATTCTTTATTGCACTTGCTAGAAACATAATTATAAATCATTTTTACAATGGATTCGTAGATACTAATTTACTTTTGTGTTACCTACACATGAGAGAATTCTAAACGACGGCGTTGCCGTCGCTTAGAACCAAATATAAAATCATACCAAAAATTTCGACCTAACGGGCACATCATTCCATAGCTTAATTGGCTAGAGAGCAGCGACACGGTAAGTCGGAAATACAGGTTCGATCTCCGCTGGAACGGTCGATTTTTGATATGATATTTAAAAAAATATATTTTATTTCAGTACAAAAAACTACATTAAACAGTACAAGCTAAAGTACAGTATATTACATTGAAATAATCTCTAAAATCATAAATATATAAATAAAAATACATATATTATTATTCATGTATTCAGTTCACTAAGTTATTATTATTTGTAGGCAGTACGTTTTAATTCTGTAGTAAATAAATCACGTTTTAATCTCAGTCCACAAACGTTACGTTACATTTTCAACAAATATTCAGAATAAAACCGCTGTCACGTTTTTCGATGCCCATATATAAATATGTTCAATCAATATTAGCTATTTACTTTGATGTCGATGATAACCAAGTAACGAAAAAAATTAAACCACGTGACTCACTCTGCGATTAAACTTCGGTCAAAAATACTGCGAAGCGACTCTTATTATGAATTCATAACATACTTTGTAGTTTTTTGTTAAGGGTCAACAAGTCGACGGCGGGAACTCGTTGGTAGGCGAGGCCTAAATGAATGCTATTTCACCTGACATAGTGTGCGAACGGGAAAGACTCCGAGAAGAGCAGTGAGAAAATATCGCGCGCGTGCATGTGACAAGCTAGCAAATGCGTTTACGATCTCATTGACGACCTCCGTAGCGCTGTGGCTAAACCGCCACCACTATGAGTCTCGTGAGTTCCGAGTCTGGGAATCCCATCTGGGATCCATCTGGGAGTTAATATGTAGATTTTTTATTATTATTAGTATATAAGTGAAAAAAAAATCGCGTGTACATACATTTTGGCATTTCATTTTTATTTATATAAAGATATCATAATATAAATAAATGAAATGAAATAAATTAGTACGTATTATCATAGAGAAATAAATAATCAATACCTAATAATAACATTACTGAAATAATCTCAATTCAATCTCAAAAAACATCAAACAACCAGTCACATTATTAGCATTAAATCACTACATGGTAACCTATAACAAGACTGCTTACTTTAGATGTTTTTTTTTTATTTTATTTTTTGAACACCAATGACAATAAAATAAAAAACATAAAATAAATAATTTGGGGCGCAACGGTAGGTAGATACCTATATGTAGGTATAAAGCGCGCGTCGGCATCGGCGCGGCTCATTTTTAACCGACTTCCAAAAAGGAGGAGGTTCTCAATTCGACTGTATTTTTTTTTTTATGTATGTTACATCAGAACTTTTGACCGGGTGGACCGATTTTGACAAATTATGTTTTAATCGAAAGGTGGTGTGTGCCAATTGGTCCCATTTAAATTTATTTGAGATCTAACAACTACTTTTCGAGTTATATCTAATAATGCGTTTTTACTTGACGCTTTTTTCGTCGACCTACGTTGTATTATACCGCATAACTTTCTACTAGATGTACCGATTGTGATAATTCTTTTTTTGTTGGAAAGGAGATATCCCTATTTTGGTATCATGATAAGGAAACCAGGATCTGATGATGGGATCCCAGAGATATCGAGGGAAACTCTCGAAAATCCGCAATAACTTTTTACTGGGTATACCGATTTTGATAATTTTTGATTTAATCGAAAGCTGATGTTTATCATGTGGTCACATATAAATTTTATCGAGATCTGATAACTACTTTTTGAGTAATCTTTGATAACGCGTAGTTACTTGACTATTTTTTCGTCGATCTACGTTGTATTACTCGTCGATGTAATTGAAGTCGGTTTTTTTTTCGTTTGCGAGCAAACACAATTATTTAGATTACTTACTTACCTATTTCTTTTCAAGATATTTTTGAGATATGAGCTATCACTTTCACAGTATACAACAAAGTCGCTTCGCGCTCTCTGTTTGTCCCTATGTATACTTAGATCTTTAAAACTACGCAACGGATTTTGATGCGATTTTACTACATAGGATGGTTCAAGAGGATGGTTTATATGTATAATACATGCATAATATAGTAGAGATACACTGATAATTTTAGAGGTTTCTAATGTTATGTCGTTAATAAACACATTTTTTTGCGCTTACATTGCAAACGCTCGCGCTGGCTGAAGAACCCTACGAGATGGATCAAAATATTGTACTACAGTATTGTAGATCTTAAAAAGATCTACAAAAAAGTCCGCGATGGTATATGTATAGCTCTTAGGGATAACCCACAATAAACCATTTTTTATCCTTTACTTTTTACGAGAAATAATGTCTTATTTACGAAGCTATTTTAAGCAATACAGCATTAATTCTTGTCCCATTAAGTATCTTCAATACACTGTGCATTTAATATAGATCAATATAGCTCTTTACAGCATGTAATTTAAATGAATATTTTCGAAGATATTACAAATTTAAATTGCAAGGACATAACGGTTGCGGCGGTACTACGGCCGGACAGCCGGCGGCGCGTTCCTAAATAAGTAATAATAAAAACAATAGCAAAGACATTCTGTAGTACATTTAGTATCAGCATTGCACCCGTGCGAAGCCGGGGCGGGCTAGTAATGTATAAAATATTACTTACCTACTAATTGGTGATAGTTGAAGTTGATTTATAGGATTTGAGGAGTAGGAAAAAACAAAGGAAATCATTTTTGTACAACGTAATCTGTATTAGTATTATTTATCTTTATTGGTCTTATCCTGTCCTGTGTATTATCTGTTTTACTTAGTTTGCAATAAAGATTAATTGTATTGTAGGTATTGTATTTGTCAGATCTGATAGGTAGATTTCGAGATTTCAGTTCCAGCCGAACTACTGATATTATGCTATACTTGTACCAAGTATAGTATAATATTATGAAGATATTCCTGTGCTTCATTTAGTCTCAAAGTGTCAAAATTTTCGGAAGTAGTGAGACTACTAACTATACTAAAATAAAGAATAACCTCCCCAAACAATCACACTAACTAAAAGCAAAGGCTTGTGTTATGTTACCATGTACCTAGTGAACTAGGGGTGATCCTAGAATATTCATACATAAATACATACACACCTAGACTCGGAATATACATACTGGTTAAACTTTAGATTATGCTCACAAATCCCCATAAATCGACGGTCCATAATCTAAAGTTTTTAGCCTAAATTTTTTTTGTTGCGCCGTGCGGGATCGAACCTGTGGCTTCACGAGTCCCTCAGCTGGCGACTTAGCCACCGCGCTACGGAGGTTGTCAGATGTAAGTAGCTAGTAAATAAATTAAAGCTACATAGGTACGCTGTGGTAGGTACGCATTGTCTACAGGATTCTACAAGGGTTACAAATTAGGTACAACTAAAGGGAAAGGGAATTTACTGCAATTGTAAACTATTTTCTATAAATCACGATAAAAACAAATTTTCGATTAAATTGTTTTTTTTTTCGTAGTATTAGGGAAAGCGATGATTTATATAAAACCCTAAATCTCTTGCTCCCAAGTGCCCCAAAGATATCATTTAGGTAAATAGTATAACTAATAAATATAGTTTTTAGAATAATTAACTTCAGATTACTTTCTAGTTTATTTCCTTGTAAAACGCAATAATAATAAAAAACACAAAATATTTTTCACACTACTTATAAATTTTGCGCTAACACGAACAACCGCTGCAATGAATAAGAGCATTCATGTTTACGTAAATACGTCTGTCTACCTTTGATGTACCGACTGCCGCGAGACACGACAACGACGCGACTGTTGCCTATTTCTTGTCAAAAAAATATTGTGAACGGTTTAGCAAGGACCACCAATTGTCAGCGTATACCTACCTATATCAGATTCGCATTCGAGGCTATGTTCACAGAATTCATAAAAATTTGCGAGTCTTTTAAACTTATTTAGTTATTGTGTAAAATGTTGCTGGCAGGTTACTAAGAACTTAGTAAACGACTAGAAAAGGTACTTATTGACAACATTGATATGTAAATAATTGTGTTTGCTCGCAAACGAAAAAAAAACCGACTTCAATTACATCGTAGTAATACAACGTAGATCGACGAAAAAATAGTCAAGTAACTACGCGTTATCAAAGATTACTCAAAAAGTAGTTATCAGATCTCGATAAAATTTATATGTGACCACATGATAAACATCAGCTTTCGATTAAATTAAAAATTATCAAAATCGGTACACCCAGTAAAAAGTTATGCGGATTTTTGAGATTTTCCCTCGGTTTCTCTGGGATCCCATCATCAGATCCTGGTTTCCTTACCATGGTACCAAACTAAGGATATTCCCTTTCCAACAAAAAAAGAATTATCAAAATCGGTACATTCAGTAGAAAGTTATGCGGTATAATACAACGTAGGTCGACGAAAAAAGCATCAAGTAAAAACGCATTATTAGATATAACTCGAAAAGTAGTTGTTAGATCTCAAATAAATTTAAATGGGACCAATTGACACACACCACCTTTCGATTAAAAAAAAATTGTCGAAATCGGTCCACCCGGTCAAAAGTTCTGATGTAAAATACATAAAAAAAATACAGTCGAATTGAGAACCTCCTCCTTTTTTGGAAGTCGGTTAAAAACTATAGATCAATGATTGACAAGCATTAATTCTGCCGATAATCTGTCACGCAGTTTGGTGGATTATAAAATTGTACAGTATTTGGTCAAATAAAGAATTTATTATAATAATAATAATAATTATTATTATTATTGATTGTTTTATAGAGAAACAATATACAAGTCACTTCCCTTCACTGTACTAATAATAGCGATTAGCGAGACAAAGTCAAAATTCAAACGCAACGTATGTTTCACCCAAAATGGGAATTCAAAGTAATAATAAGACAGGCAGCAGAACAAGACATTGTTTAATAATAATGTAAAGCCGCGCGCGCGGATGGCGCGGCGCTTGCCTTCCCTCCCACTCCCCGCGCGTAGGTTGAAAGGCACATAGATTCATAACTAAAACGACCGCGTAAAAAAATGTGAATAGACTTTTAGCATAACGGTTATTATAGAAAAACTACTAAATGTATCTTTTCGAAATAAATTTATTTCCGCTTTTGAATAACTAAACTATATCGGTATGGGCTTTATTTTAGAGTTTTCTTTCTCCGTATACTATTTATTTTCGCCCAAAGTTGGGCTAAAATCAGTGTTGAAATACGAAAGTTTAGAAGCTTGTATTTTTTAAATGTACACTTTTTTTACGGTTTTGAGTACATACATACATAGATAATGACGAGATCAATTGATATTATCCTTAATTTTGAATGGTCAACGTCGAACATTGTAGTAGTTACTGTTATACGTTTGTATGGAAAGACGAGCGACTTGTTTAACCTTAAGCTCTTTACCTACTCGTAAAACTATTTGTCTATATTTTTGTTAATTTAATTAATTAAATAAATAAAAAATAAGATTAAGCAACACAACCGAAGTTGTAAGATTAACAGGTTGTAATTCTAAGTTAAAAAAATAATAAGTACCTAAATATTTTATTATTCTCGATATATATACGCAGTACACATGTTACTATCAACCTATTAGTGTTCATATAGTGTGTGTAATAACCTATAAGTTTTTATATCAACAAATAAATTAATTTGCTAAGTTTCGGTAAGTTCGATCGAAAGCTGAGATCAGGCCGACCGAAATTTTGATTATAGTTACGGTTAAAAAAAAACCTGCTTTGATCAAACACTACAATTTGAGAATCAAATATTGTATTTAACTTAATTTAATCGTTGTTAAAATTGTATACATACATTAGAATACTATTGACGTCAATACTACAGTTATTATACTTACCAATATTACTAATTTTCTTTTCAATTCTACACTCATTACATTAGTACCTTTATAAATAATAAGTAACAAACTCACGTGTCTTAGTCAATAACAACAAATATCTATAATCGAAAACGCCACGTGCGTGACATTAATTTTAGTGAATTTATTTTGAATATTCACATTAATAAGCTCTATATAATAACAATCTCAATCAACTCGAGTTACATCAATAAATATAATTTATCGCTTATTTCAATTTATTAATATTTGTTTAAATATTACTTATAATGTTCCCATCTTTCTGGTCTTTAAATTGAAATAATTATTTAAAAAATTCTACGCGGTTATTAAGGTAAGTAGTATTAAAATTAGGAAAAAGTTTACAGTCTTCCAAAGACAATCCAATCAGAGTAAAAGAAAGAACAATCTAGAGTTTAGACGAAGACAGAACCTATACCGCCGCTCTTAGATAAAAGGTAGTAAAGTTAAAAATAGAAATTGAGTTGAGTTGAAAGAGAGATTGATTGAGTTCTAAATTTGGGATGTGTGTGAATAATATACGATAATAAAATTATAGATTTAATAAAATTGTTTTAATGACATATAATTGTAATCATAAAATAAATATTATGGTAATAAATTGAAAATAAAACAGTAAGCCTTTTACCTAAGCACGGCAGTATAATGGTTTATAGTAAAAAAAGTGAGGTAAACTTACTATTATTTACTATATACTTTTATGTATTTATCAAAACTAAGAAACATCAAAAGAATAAATTTATAGAGCGGATAACATGTATCGTTTTGTTAGTCACGTGTGGACACTAGCGCGTGATCTCACAACCAGACAACCTCGACATACATCACAATATACCTAATATTGTTAAATTACATCGGCTTATGAAACTAGCGTGTATATTTTTGGGATTACCGAGGATGTAGAATACATATAATGAATATATATACGAACAAGTACTGCGATTTATTCAAGTACTGCCAGTATTTTATCACCTGGTAAAAATATAATATGTATCACTAGAGATTTTGGAATGAAACATTGGAGTGAAGCTTCTCAGTATATAGAAGTATATTTGTATCAGAAAATTTTCAATTCAACTCTTTTAACTTGATATTTTACAATTTAAATTATGTCTGTACAGCAAACGCTTACTAAAATGCGAAAGGAACTTCGTCCACAGACTCCTCACGCCATTTTTTTTTGTAGTTACATTTACCGTTACATCACCAGTTGTAACTTATTTTTTATGACACTTATCAATAGTAGTCTTTTATTTCAAGAATCAGGATCCAATGATCTAATTTTTTTCTTTTGCACCTCGAAACAAACAGAAAAGATTGTTCAAATTTCCATTTTATGTATTAGTTAATGTTACTATATGCATTCAATTTTCAATGAATAGCTTTAATTTAGTACTGTATCATATTTATCTTCTCATACTCCTTTTTTTACTATTGAAAATTATCTCAGATAGAATTTGCTAAAATATATATATAATTCAATCTAACGAAGACAAACACTAACATAACATTATGTAACATTTTTTCTCCATAAAATTTCATATTGCTTATTTTGTTTCTTTATCTCAGAATGTAAAAACTGGAGCGTAGGCGATTATATACTTAACCAATGACTTAATATATTTTATTTAGATCTGTTCTAAATATAACTCTGTTTATTTAAGGTGTAGGTTTTAGGCTAATTTTCAACACGGAAGTAACATTCTCGTATTTAAATTCGTAATTACAAATATAAAAATTCCCAGCTTTCAGATGAGATATTTTTGGAGCGGGACTTTGAGAAACAGTTCAAACATTGTCAATAAAGTTAATTTTATAATTAGATTCAGATTCTTAAATCTCAGTTATTTTTATATAGAAACTGACTGTGTATAAAAGTCCATAAATAAATTAAGGATTGGAAAATTTTAAACCCTTTAAACAATAATTTTAGTTAAACACACATTTATTAAACAACACAATCATAATTTAAAAAATATATTTATTTTTTATTCGAATCTCTTCGTCGGTATTTCTAAAAACTGCTAACATGGACGTTAATCGTCCTAGTGTATTCGTTTTTTAAACATTATACTATATATTATAATACTTGAAGCAAAAACTTTGTACCCCTTTTTACGAAAATTGCGCGGGCGGAGGAGTATGAAATTTCGCACACTTGTAGTTTATATAGCGAAGGATTGCAGATTGCATTTTTTTTAAATTAAGTATGCATAAAAATATATTTTATTAATTTAAAAAAAATTACACACACTACCGTGTATTTGACACACACACATATATACTCTTTTGTTTAGTGTTCAAACTTATAATTTAAATTAATTATTGTCGAATTTCGACCACTGGGCGACCACTAGTTCGTTTAAATACTTCAATTCAAATTTATGAATATAGGTACATTTTGAATGCAGTACTACGACGACGAACGAACGAACTTTCTACAACCAACATAAAAGACCCTTTAACAAATACCATTTCTTCTATAAAGAGAGATCGTCATTTTGAAAATCTCGATATTTCGCCGACATTGCAGATGCTGACGTCACTGAATAAAGCACAGCAGGAAATATCATGCTCAAAATCTAAAGCAGTCCAACGGGGGAAGTACCTCCTAAATCCTAGTCGCGCTAAGTCTCGTATGATGAAATACCGAACCCTAATCCACTGTTCTACTCTTATACAGATTTCTAGTAATACCACTGCATAAAATCATCGTCTTAGTGACGTTTGATACGCCTAATTTTATCACAATCAGTCTCAATCGTTAATAAACACGTGCCCAATTGAATTGTATTAATAAATGTTTATAGAACAGACAGGTGAATCACGGTAGGTGTACTGGCGACTCGATGATATGGTAGGCGACGGTCCCTGACACTAATAGTATCTACACGTGCTCGTTGCAGCGAGCCGGACGACCTATTACTGTGTGTGAATGTAAGGTAGGTTTACTATGAAAAAATGCATAGGCGAAAAAAAAATGAAGATTTATTAAAGTCAAATTTTACTTAGTACACACTACTTTCAATATAACATACTTTAATTTTTTAATTCGACAAAATTTCTTGCTATAGAAAAATATTATAAAGAAAAAGTTTTTGGAAAGTACAACACTTTCAAAGTTGCGTGAGTTTCTTAGGACATAAAAAATTGCGGTTGGTACACACTGCCATGTCAGCAAATACTTCACAGTCCACCAATGATAATCCCTGCGTTTAACGTATTCAAAATATCTATTTCCATAAGAACACAAATGACATAGAAACAATAGGTAAATGAAAGTATAAATTTGGTTCGTAAGGTATTAGGTATTAAGCTATTAATATATATTTTATATTTAAATTTTGATAAATTTGAATAATGTGTATAATAAATGGATTTACATGTTTTAAAGCAGATGAAAACTTTGCTTTAATTTGCGCATTTTCGCTCAATTTTTGTTTTTAATTTGCATACACTCATGGTATATATTATTCATAGAAAATTGTCAAATAAAACTTAAGAGATAAGTCTAGCCATATTTCAAATATACTGTATAATTTTAATAATACCTAGTAACTTATTCGCCAAACAATGTAACGGTAGAAGCATTATAAACTATGTACATTTTCCAGTTGAGAATCGTTCCAGATTAAGCTTTCTTCTTCGCTGGAGAAAAGGCATTTTCCAAAACTTAGGAAATTAACAGAAAGTGTAGGACATATACAATCACTCATAAATGTAATATAATGTTTATACATGTATGTAGCTGTGCACTGTATGGCTACGGTACTACTGTGTGGCTACGGTACTAAAGAATATAGCCACCCCCTCTCTTCCCGTGGGTGTCGTAAGAGGCGACTTAGGGATAACACAGTTCCGCTACCACCTTGGAATTTAAAAAGCCGACCGGTGGCGGGATAACTAGCCAACTGCTGGCTTTGAAATACACAGGCAGAAGACGGGCAGCAGCGTCTTCGGTGCGACAAAGCCAGCTCTGCGGTTACCAACCCGCCTGCCCAGCGTGGTGACTATGGCCAAAACACATGAGTTCACGTTATTTTTGGCGTAAACTTGTGGAGGCCTATGTCCAGCAGTGGACTGTATAGGCTGTAATGATGAAATGTATGTAGCGTAAACAATAACATAATACAATAACCTCATATTTCAAGTCTATCTCGGTTAATTTATATTGTAACAAACTCCGTGACTACTTTGAGTCTATGCTTTCTCATTATAAGAAAGTATAAATCCAAAAAAAAATTAAATTGTTAACTCCATGTATGATAGTATCAATCAATAACATCTGTAGTGAGATAGCGTTAAGAATATACAAGAAATTTGATGTCATGCTCAGTCGAGGCATTCACTTTTACAGATGCGTCACTATCATGTCACGAACTTCAGACTCGTGTGAATAGATCATTATATGATTGTCGTCAGATATTGTGCTTATAGAAAAATAAATATTATTAATAATATTTAACTTTATAATACTTTCAATTTGTATATTTTTCAAAAAGTCTTTCTTTTTTAAAGTACCTAGCAAAAAATTTGATGGCGATGGTAAATACGACATATGACTATACCCTTCAGCCTGTAATATCCCACTATGAGTAACAATTGCTATCAGGTGAACTTGATAACAACCGAGATCGACGCGACGGCTTAACGTGCTTTCCGACGCACGATGAGGAGACCCACAAGGACTGCACAAACACACAGACCATGGCAAACATGTGTATGGCCAATACAAACGTTTGTCATGTTCGGGGATCGAATCCGCAACAGCTACAAACCAGTGCTGTGACCGTTGCGCCAACGCGCCGTTTTATAGTCGTATGATTAGAAAAATTGTTTGATTATTTTATTTATTTAGAAGGACATATTTTATATGCTTATACGATACGATACGATACGATTTAATCTGTAGCATCCCACCGCTGGGCATAGGCCTCTCTCTCTGTGTAGCAGAAGGGCCAGGATATAGGTAATATATTTATTATATTAACACGATAAGTAATGACAAAATTGTAGCTCAATGTTCCCCACTTAGAAAATTAAATATTTCCCTCCTAGTAATTTGGGTATGTAATAAAATCCCACAAACGAGTTTACAAATGCCATTATACTAATTTAAAGTTATGATAAAAAATCTTTAAGACCCTAATTATATTTCTGTAGAGGACTATACGAGTATGTTTAAACACAAAGAAAATGTGTAGGCTTGGTAGCGCTGGCTTTCTTGCTGTACATATAACTAAAACTTACATAATTGTAATTGAACTGTGCTTGGACAGTTTTTATAATAGAAGTTTTTGCTTTTCTTAGTAATTCTTCACATCAAAATTTTCATATTTAATAATATACTATTGCTAAACGACAACAATAATGAAAATATACCCTTCAATATTACATCGACAAGTAATACAATGTACTTGGGTAGGTTGACGAAAAAATAGTCAGTTAAATGCGCATTATACCTCGAAAAATATTTATCAGATCTCGATTAAATTTAAATGGAACTACATTACAAGCACCACCTCTCGACTAAAGAAAGAAATCGGTCTACCCAAAAAAAGTTCTGACGTAACACACTTAAAAAAATACAGTCAAATTGAGAACCTCCTCCTTTTTTAAGTTTGTTAAAAAGTGCTTTTAAAGATTAATTGATAATTAGATTTTGTTATAAAGTAATTAACTAATTCTTAGGTTTAAAGTATTTCATTCGCCCCAGGGAAGCACTGTCGATTTCGCCAATGTCATGTAGGATAGAAAAGATAAGAAGGAGAATGATCGGTGTGGTTGAGAATGCAATTATAATGAAGTATCCTGATACCTGTTTTTCACCATATGTTACTACCCCGCCAAATGGATAAAATCTAAACAAAACCGTATTATTGTTATTGATCTTTCTTCCGGAAAATATCTTGAACTGGACAAATCTCTATACTGTGTTTGCTTGTTTGTATTTAACTTTACTTTTTAGGCTAAGCAACTAAATAGATTTATTTAACGTCATATCATGTACTGTGTGGCTACGGTACTAAAGAATATAGCCACCCCTTCTCTTCCCGTGGGTGTCGTAAGAGGCGACTAAGGGATAACACAGTTCCGCTACCACCTTGGAACTTAAAAAGCCGACCGATGGCGGGATAACCATCCAACTGCTGGCTTTGAAATACACAGGCCGAAGACGGGCAGCAGCGTCTTCGGTGCGACAAAACCAGTACTGCGGTCACCAACCCGCCTGCCCAGCGTGGTGACTATGGGCAAAACACATGAGTTCACGTTATTTTTGGCGTAAACTTGTGGAGGCCTATGACCAGCAGTGGACTGTATAGGCTGTAATGATGATGATGATGAACGTCATATCAAAAATCCGTTCCAGCGAGGATCGAACCTGCATCCTGGAACCTGGCTCGAACCCCGCTAGAACGGATTTTTGATACGATATTAAAAATATTTAGAATTCCCTTATGTGTGTGTAACACAAAAATAAATAACTGAATAGATTTTCTTATACGACTAGGTCTGCAAACGTACGGCCCTCCTTATGCTAATGGGATACTTTAGTCTATAGACGCCTGCAACACCAGAAGCATCGCAAGCACATTGCCGACCCTACCCGCGACCATCCTCATAAATTCTGCCTACCTTTCTCACTTCAGGAACACAACAATGCCTGAGAGCAGTATTATTCATGCATGTGTCTTCTGGCTGATTTTAGATTAAGTATTAAATAATATTTCCATATATTTTAGTTTAGTTATTAAACACACTGGAACACTGTTTTAGTTATTAAATACACTGGAATCCCGAAAATGTGTAATGTATAACTAGAAAACATTTATTCATCAACAAACAATAAAGACAAATTGAATATATTTAAATTGTGTGAATAATTCAAGACAACGTGGTTTCAAGGCCTTCACAAGTGCAAAACATGTGGATGTTTTTGACGTAGTTAGACAAAGTTTGCTAGGGCCAATTCATATGAAAAATACTAAACTAACTAAACTCTACTATGTTTTTTTTAGGAATTTAGTAATGCGAAACAGTACTCTTAGTACGTAAGTAACTAATACTCTATTTAGAAGGATGAGAACTAAAAGTACTTTTAAATGGAACCGACGACGTCTCCTTCGAGTATATTTTCTAGAAAAATAAAAAATAAAATAGGTTTTTTGGTATTAATTAAGCCGAAAAGTATAAGCGAAACCACAAAACCAGTCAGAAAATACCTTACGTTAACCGTATTATCATCTTATATAAGGTCGCATTCTATGCTATGCCCATAAATAATTTTGTTTTGGTCCCAATTGCTATCCTAGTTTAAAAACGATTCATGTCAACAGTGAGAACGAGTTGAAATATCGGCGATGTCACTTCAGCAACGTGAGGCATGGTCAGCCATGTGCACTTCCGAATCGTGGCCACAACGTGACTTAGGGCTGCCAACTATTGGCCGTTTTGATTGATTTATGACAAATTGAATAATATATATTCAGACGACTATATATTGATCAATGAAAATAAAGGAATGTCAAAGCATGCATATAAGTATACGTAATTATATCTTCGTTCAATTACAACATAAGACAGGTAAGATCCATTTTTAAAGTACATACATATTAGGGCAATTTCAGAATTAGAAAAATAAAAGAGAAAATATTTAAACGACTATCGAGGCTCGTTTAAATTAAAACAAGGTTACATCACAATTAATTTCATAAATTAATTTGCTTAATCATAAATCAAACTTGTTGACTTTTACAAGAATATATAAAAGTTTAAGTACCATTTACTAATAAGGACAAAACCAAGAAAGTAGCTTAATATAGTAATATAATAATATCATAAAAATAATTAAAATTTAACCACAATAAAAAAAAATTGATTTGAATTTTTTTTAAGTATAATTATTTTAGTAGTATATTTATTTGATTAATATTGAGTTTAGGGGTTGTCCATTTAGCACGTAAGGTTCGAAAGGCGTTCGGAAAAAATTACGAAATATCACAAAGGCAGGGAGGGGCGGTATAATGACACATCACGTGTATTTATTTATTTTGCGTTGAAACTTAAATTTTGAAAATTTTAACAGATTGCATGGGTATTAAAAGTTAATATTTACTGTTGGAAGCCATTAATCTGAATAATTGAATGAAAACTTAATATTCTTTCTCTCACAGTCAGCTACGTTTCGTACATCTCATACATAATGCAGGCATATTGTGCAGAAGTTTTACTTCATTCTTGTTGTCTAAAGCACGAACAGTTTTTTTAAATGCTAAATATGTAAAACATTCATATACTTACTCTTTATAATCAAACGTTTAACTTCTAATAAGTCATAATCGTTTCGTTTAATGCATTATATTATATAAATAAGATAAATCGCCGAAACGTATGGACGCGCATAACTGTCTAACTGGATATAACAACTAGGATAGTTCTTTTTTCTGAATTTACTAAAATAAGGTCTTGCTGTGTGGTTACGGCAATAAGAATATAGCCACCCCCTCTCTTCCCGTGGGTGTCCTAAGAGGCGACCAAGGGATAACACAGTTCCACTACCACCTTGGAACTTAAAAAGCCGACCGATGGCGGGATAACCATCCGAATGCTGGCTTTGAAATACACAGACCGAAGACGGGCAGCAGCGTCCTTGGTGCGACAAAGCCAGCCCTGCGGTCACCAACCCGCCTACCCAGTGTAGGGACTATGGGAAAAACACATGAGTTCATGCCATTTTTGGCGCGTACTTGTGGAGGCCAATGTCCAGCAGTGTATTAGGCTGAAGTAAAGGTGTGAAGAGTGATGATGAAAATAAGGTTTAAATAATTATATTTTCATGAAAAATAAGCACGACACGAAGTTTGTTGGGCTATTGGCTTATATAGTAAACTATTTATGCCAAATATTTGAAATATCGCATCGATAAAAAAAAATAGTGTAGTGTCGTACACACATCCCTGCAAGCACCAAGCAGCATGGCTTTTTTACAAGCATCGTTTTAAATTGCGTATTCCAAGTCACATTATGGCGTCTTGAAGTCAACGTGACACCCAACGTAGTCTTGAATTTATTGATTTCCTTATTTCAGAACGGCTATTACTTGAATTGTAACTTAAAAAGCCGACCGATGGTGGAATAACTATCCAACTACTGGCTTTGAAATACACAGGCCGAAGACGGGCAGCAACGTCTTCGGTGCGACAAAGCCAGCCCTGCAGTCACCAACCGGCCTGGCACGCCATTTTTGGCGTGAACTTGTGGAGGCCTATATCCAGTAGTGGACTGCAAGAGGCTGCTCTGATAATGATGATAAAATGATGAGATTACTTGAATTTTCTCGCGTTAAAGCCTGCCCTTTGCATGCACTTTTATAATCATAACATATAATTGTATTTGCTCGCAAACGAAAAAAAACTGACTTTAATTACATCGGCAAGTAATACAACGTAAGTCGACGAAAAAATAGACAAGTAAATACGCATTATCAAAGATTACTAAAAAGTAGTCATCAGATCTCGATCAAATTTTAATTGTACTACAAACAAGTATCAGCTTTCAATCGAAACAAGAATTATTAAAATCGGTATATCCCGTAAAAAATTATACGATACCTATATGTAATACAACATAGGTCGACGAAAAAATATTTAAACAAATACGCATTATTAGATACAACTTGCAGTAACCACACAGCACATAATTATGCTGCGAATATTTCGAACGAATTAGCGATATATATGCGATATAGCAAGTCTAACCGGGATCAAACCGTTGGCAGATATTACGATAGGAATGATTTCAGCGGACCTCACATCCCACATGTCGACAATCTCATGCACCAGATCCAGATAATCACGGTTTTTTCTGTTTCGGCTTTCACGAGGTCCTCGTCATGCGGGATGGTAATGTCCACCAAAAACACCCTCGACCGTGCCCTGTCTATCACCACGATATCAGGCTTATTCGCCAGTATCGCCCTGTCTGTGGCTATAGGCAGGTCCCAGTAGAGCCGGACTCCGTCGCGTTCGAGTACTGGCACCGGTGAGTACTGGTAATACGGCATCCTCTGTTCCAGGAGGCCGTACATAAGAGCAAGCTCTGTCAAGTGTGTGCAAGTACTCAGTGTTAGCAAGCGCAGAACAACCCAAAAGCACATGCCTGAGTGACTCATTAGGATGACAACAGGCTCGACAGAAGTTGGGAGTGCCATCCTTCAGGATGTGCTTTCGGTAGTTGTTCGTCTTAACCACCTGATCCTCTATTGCACAGACAAAACCTTCGATTTTTCTAAAGAGCAGAAACGTTTCGCCGAAACGCAGCCACTGCACGGAGGCCTTACTGTCCATGTGAAGCGCGTGATGCGCCTTATAGAATCGTCCATGCAGCTCCTTCTCTATCTATACGGTCTCCCGGTCAGAGGTGCTCAGTACGACCGGTTTCTGCTAATTCTCTTTGGCCACGGATAGGGGGGGGCAGTCCTTTGTCGCACACTACAACGTTACCATACAAAGCGCTGTCCCGTCTCGTTTCAAAGTAGGCCCTGAGGCTGCACATCTCATGGTTATGCATGATCTTAGCGCTTAATATTCCTCGACCACCACACTTCTGCGGGAATTATTATTATTGTTATTCTAGTATTGATTGATATAGCCCATAATTTCCAACTCTTGAGAGATCTACAAGGACATATTTTGGACAGAAAGAAATATTTGTACAGATGCAAATATTGTCACCGAGCAAGAATCGAATCCACAACCACGGGCATTTCGGCGAATATATAGTTATCATAAATATTAGATTAAACAAAGGTAAACATTAAAATGTATATTTTTTAGATACAGGTGACAAAAAACGTGTTCTACGAGTATATGTTTGTTCTTCAATAATCAAAGTCAGCATTTACACACCACGTTTAAATTCCGTCACGGTGCACTCCGAGTGATCACAGAGTGCCTACAATAACTGAGCACGTTTACGCTAGCATGCCAGTTGTTTACCGATAAAAATGTTGAACCACAAACTGATGTAGTGTTTGTGTTGCAAGTATATTATTAGTAAACAAATTCAAGGTTTTTTTTTTGTTATAAGTAGGTTATTACAACGTATAGTGAAGATCCTTTCACGTAATTTTTTTCACACCAGGAAGAGTGGCAAGGTATGGTCTATATTAGTTGTTGTGTAGTAATTTAATAAAATTATAATAAATAATTTGATAACATAAGTTATATAAACTGGTTTGGTTTATCTAGCTTCAAAATTGTTACATACAGTGATAACATTATAGTATGTTTGATAAATAGTTGAATTAAACAGAAATAATTGATAATTTTTATAGACGGATACTTGTCATAAAAAAAAAAACTTTTCAAATAAAACAACGTGCAAATAACATAGTCAGCATTTTAATCGCGTAAACATTTACAAAAATAAGGTTCGAGGAAAAATAATGTATATACCTATATACATAAATATATTTAAAAAAAATTCAAACTTCCTCTGACTTTGGTGAATGCTTGCTTTTAGAGTAAAACACAATTAGTAAAGAGCTAGGAATACTTTAAAAGGACTCAAAATTGTGTATGAAATTGAATTAAATACTAGAAAACCTACACTTGATTTTGTTATATTATACTCGTGATGTCATGTTTGTCTATTACGATAAACTTCCAAAGTATTTATCGATCTAAAGGTAAAACGAATTTATTTATATTATAATATCTGGATACAGATAACATCAACAGTTTTTATTTTATGTGTTTTTATGTATTTTTTTATTACGTAATTGTAGCATTTTTATCGAGAAAAAATATGAAATATTATATTAATCTTAGCAGCAAAGTAGGTAACCCCTAGTACCTAAAAGTAGTAATCGATTTTAAAATTGCGTAGGCAATGTCACTACGCTGACTCATTCTCTTATCAACATATGACCTGGAATGTGTCTGTGCCTTAACCTTCAATAACAACCTACGCTTAGTACCTAGTGTGCAAGATCGCAAGTAGCAATCACATAAAATGGAGCACGTTGCACATGTAACATGGAGTCAAACGTGACCGTACTCACTCACCGTCTCATAATTAATTTACTGTCTGCAAATTTCCGTGAGGATATAAAGAATTGTATGTACTAAGTGGCGTTATGCAATATGTTTTCTAGGTTATTGTATTATACCTTTCTAGAAACTTAGTTATGTATAAAAATTCTTAGACAAAAAGAGAATAGACAAAAAGAATTTATTGACGACATATAGTTTGGTTATAATAGCTTAAAATATACTTACTTTTATTAATCTGGCAAAAAAAAACTTTAAAATACAAGAAATATGCGTGATATACTGTAAATTAAATATTACAGGACAAAAAGAATTACTGAGGTTGAGTACAGAGGATATTCATCCTCTGTTAACGGAAGAATTGTTTGTCATCGGTCACATGTCTGTTACGAACGCTCAGTTATCGTAAAGCGTGACATATTCACACATCTCATATGTACATTACATACAATAAACAATAATAATTTCACATAAAGAACTCCATTGATTTAAGAGGATATTTATTCTGAAGCAGTGGTTTAGATATAAATAAACACATGCCGTATGAAATCAAATATTAGTAAGTACATATTAAAGAAATAATTAAAAAATTCTATCGAAGGACGTAGTAATAGTCTCTATTTACTATTCGCCATAATAATTACTAAACATAATATCGCAACTAGCAAACCTGCACACGTCGACTTTGATTGTTGCTGTATTGCTTATATTTGAAAAAAAATGTTACAGTTTAAGATATGACCAGGTACATAAATAAACTATAAATATAGTAACTAGTCAGTAATTAATTGTGTTTGTTCGCAAACGAAAAAAAACGACTTCAAGTACATCAACAAGTAATACAACATAATTAGACGATAAAAATAATCAATTAAATACGCATTATTAGATATAACTCGAAAACTACAAGTCAGATCTCGATTATATTTAAATTGGACCACATGAAAAGCGACACGTTTCGAATAAAAACATCGAAATCTATCTACTTGGTAAAAAGTTCTGAGGTAACATACATATAAAAATAGAGTCGAATTGTAAATCTCTTGCTTTTTTAGAAGTTGGTTAAAAAGTACCCTTGAGTTTTGCCGTTTTTAACCGACTTCCAAAAAAGGAGGAGGTTCTCAATTCGACTGTATTTTTTTTTTTTTTTTTATGTATGTTACATCAGAACTTTTGACCGGGTGGACCGATTTCGACAAATTTTGTTTTAATCGAAAGGTGGTGTGTGCCAATTGGTCCCATTTAAATTTATTTGAGATCTAACAACTACTTTTCAAGTTATATCTAATAATGCGTTTTTACTTGACGCTTCTTTGTATTATACCGCATAACTTTCTACTGGATGTACCGATTTTGATAATTCTTCTTTTGTTGAAAAGGAGATATCCCTAGTATAGTACCATGATAAGAAAACTGATCAGAATCTAATGATGGGATCCTAGAGAAATCGAGGGAACTTCTTGAAAATCCGCAATAACTTTTTACTGGGTGTACCGATTTTAATAATTTTTAATTTAATCGAAAGCTGATGTTTGTCATGTGGTCACATATAAATTTTATCGAGATCTGATAACTACTTTTTGAGTAATCTTTGATAACGCGTAGTTGCTTGACTGTTTTTTCGTCGATCTACGTTGTATTACTTGTCGATGTAATTGAAGTCGGTTTTTTTTTTCGTTTGCGAGCAAACACAGTTATGTGAATAATAATTACTAAAAGATTTAATATTAATACGAGAAAACCGAAGAAGTTGCCATAATCTCCTACATATTCCTATAGAAATATTAGGTAATAATTATGCTTTCATAATTATATAGTATATAGTAATTGCCTTTGCTTTTCACATAATCAAAAAAAAAAGTTTGATGTAGTAAAACTGTTAGTATTTTTGAATACAAGACAATTTTTGCTGAAATATTGATATTTAGAAAAACGTACAGTCTCTCTTTGGTCGTATTACGAGATATAAGTCAACACACCATATCAGTAAGCATACCTAATTACCTACATAATATAAAATATACCGGGTTATCATGTCTTTCTAGTTCTACGTAATTAAAGTGCCTACCTATTAAGCACCGTACAGATGTCGTTAGAAAACAATCTGTATGAATATGAATTTTATATTTTTTTATACTATAGTGGGCATAGTCACGAAACTAAATATTTTTTAAATGTAGTGTAAATGTCTCATTCGCTAAATAATTGACAGTCTATATTATTCTTGTAGAGAGAAATAGCAAATTTAAAAGGCGCAAGCTTATCTTCGTAATTACGCCAATTATTTGTATTTTTACAGATTTCCCTCGAATATAGGTAATTGTGTATACGTACCAGCATCAAAACTCAACAGACAAATAACACAACAATGGATGTCTAATTTTATTTACCAAAACGAATCCTTTTATATCAATAAGTATTTCTGTATATTAAAGAACTCATGCTAAAACATTAATCCTTGTTTAGCAGACTAATCTCGTTTTAACGCTCCAAGATAGAAGAAATATTATAATTTCCCAAATTAAGCATAAATAAGAAATAAATAAAAAGTAGAAGAAACTGTAGCAACGTATAATGACATTTAACTATATTGTTTATTGAATACTTACTCGGAAACCCACGTAATTTATTCAAGTACTTCTAAAACTCTAGGCATTGCATTCTTATAATAATTTATGAAAATATCTTTCCCTGATTCGATAAAATTTTTTCTTTATTTATTTATTTTTTATAAAAGGGTTCTTGCATCCGGATTACTTTATCATATTCCAATAGTCCTAATGCAATTCGTAAGATTTCAACCACGATTTCACGATTAAGGCCTTGTAGTAGGTAAACAAGCAAATTTTTCCGCTTAATAATATTCGATTAGATTGCCGATTTGCCATCACGTTTGATGGTCGTTCTCTTTTCGCACGCTCGCGCAGGTGAGCTAGACGGTTAATCTGCTGCGGCATGTATTAGCACGAGGTTGAGGCAGGTCGACGCACGTTGATAATGCACGTTCTTTTGCATGTGCTCAGATCGAAGGACGGTGAACAACAACAAGCAAATGAAATACTTAACGACTTGTGACGAATTAAAGAGTAATTAATATCATTATAAAAAAGTGTTTTTTCAAGCACTACTGCTTCGGAATTCAGTATTTAAATTACTGTATTAAACAAAATATATAACAAAGGAACTATTTTCTTAACGTACTTATAAAGGACGAGGTTCTCAATTCCCCTGTATTTTTTTTTAATGTATGTTATCACAGAACTTTTGACTGGGTGGAAAAGAATTGTCAGATCGGTCAATAATACAACGTATTACCGACCGAGTAATACGTTGTATTACTGACCGATTCGTTAACAAATTTAATCGTATCGATGAAAAATTTGTCAAGTAATTACAATGTGTATACACATACTGTGTAGGTATACATATTGTATGTGAATAATGCTTAGCTTTGATATATCATTATTATTTTTATGACTTTTAACTATGAGTACTGTTTTAAAAATAACTAGCTGTCCTGGCGAACTTCATTCCGCTACATTTTTTTTAAGTATTACAATAAAAATATCGCAACCATGAATCGAAATAAAATAGTTGTTTTCTTTCAAGTTGGATCAAACTGCATGGTATGAAAGTTTAATTAAAATCGGTTAGGTAATTTCGGAGTTTATCGCGGACAAACAACGTTATGCGTAATTTATACATAATATGGTTACAGACCGATAACTAAGCTATTACGAAGCTAAACAAAGCCAGCTTAGCTAAACTAAACTAAAATAAACTAAAAATGTGGCCCGTGCACACCAAGAAGTAAACGAAAACTCAGTCAGTGTTGTGAAATTTAGTTCTACGGACGTCGATCACCATGAATATCATCAATGAAGAAAGTTCCGATGATGAATACGTTACACATAGAAAAAGAATATTACTGACCTATTATTATTTAAAAAAAAAACATTCCAGACTTTGGATATATCAACACAGTCAATCTCGGCGGCGGAAGGGGGTCCGAGGTAGACGTGAGGGACTTAGCTCCTGTAGCTGGGCATCGGCACAACTAACTTAGCTTCGCATATTTTAGTTAGCTCACATAGCTTAGTTTGCATAGTTTGCAGTCTGCACACAGTAAGAAAAACTGCGTAAGCTATGAGAGCTAAACATTTTTTTTTATAGATGGGGAAATCCAATTTAAGCACTAGCCCCGTCACACGAGGGTGACGGGAGTGTGGAACTCCCAGCCCAAAGTGCCAGACTATCCACTAAAACTCACATCTTTTTTCCGCCGGCTCCTTAGTGGGACGCCGTGGGATTGGTAATGGACTTTCGGCCCTGTCGACGCTCAATTTTTCCAAGTCAATCCCTGCGCCGCGCCGTCTGCAGGAGGAAGACCAGGTCCAGAATATGCCCCACCACATGAGTCCGGGCGACCGTGAGGTCCAGCCAGTTCATATTACTGAAACATGAATGAGTGAATCAATGAATGAGTTATTTACAAATTATTTCAAATATGTCTAACTAGTCATTTATACATATACCCCTCAATATACTAGTACATATATTAAGTTAAAAGTTTCTTAATGCAAATATTATATTATGTATAGTTTAACAGTCCACAAGCTCTTCAAGGACCATGACTGTATGTGCTTTTTAATAAAACTGAAAATTATAAGTTCAAATAGAACATATAGAGATATTAAGCGTTATTAATCTTAACTACAAACTTGTTAACTTAACTACATTGAGTAACTAATGTAGAGATAGCCAACAATGAGTGTCCATGCCACTTTTTTAGAAAATCGTTTTTAATACGTGCACAACACAGTTTTAGTATCTGTATTGAGGAATGAATACAAAATGTCAATAGATATGTATGAAATGAAAAATTCAACAATTTAAAAAGAACTACTTCAGCCACGTCAAATTAACTGGTGAGCCAAAACCATGAAGACCGCAATATTTAACAAAATCTTAGTCTTATTATTTTCTAATTTATTCGGGTTTCGGAAAAATGGAACGTGTCCGCATGCAGCCCAACGTGTCTCAATATCACGTGTATGACCCATGTTTGATATGCATGGATTTATCTGCATTTGAATTCAGTTTCTTTGGCATTGTAAAACACAGCAAAAGTTGCGTGGTCAAGTTTCCGTGGATATGTGTTGTTAAGGCTACAGTTCCACAGCAGCATTGTTACCATGCTACAGTGTAGTGTGCAGCGACATAACCATGGCATAGAGCCTTCGTCGTTATGCAGCACGCTGTCGTGGCCATGACATGTCACCGTAAAACATTATCAATATCAAATATTGCAGAGGAGTTCGTATGCTGTGACCCCGTTGGATTAGTACCTACTGTGAGGTTAAGACTATGATGCCTTAATGCCATATGAAGTCGTAAGCTCGACGTACCGCAGAGCCATGTAGAGATACGTGCTCAGATACTCCATAAATTTATATCTTGAATACTGATGAGTATTTATTTAGGAAAACCTATAGATCTTGAAAATATTCAATCATTTGGTAATATTATTACTCCTGTACATTAATTGACAAAACGCAGCAGGACTCCAGTTGCATCGGATACGTACAAATAATAATACAAGAAAAAGAAGATATTTTTTTATTTTACTTTTTTTTTTTATTATATATATATACATATAATACGCGCTACAAAAAAAATTATTCATTAATTTTAATGACAAAGAACAAAGTACTTTTATTTATTTATTTCAATTGAGAAGATTGAAAAATATTGGCCAGTATAAAACTGAACGCTTATATATTATAATAAAACCCACGTGGAGCGCAATGTGTTTTCGATTTCAAAATAAATTTAAATTTCAATCGTCTATACCAATATTATAAAGAGGAAAGATTTTATTGTTTGTTCGCATTGAATAGGCTCCGAAAATACTGGACCAATTTGAAAAGTTCTTTCACTTTTGGAACATTTTTGGGTGACATAGACTATGATAATAAATATAAATAAATAAATATCTACACAATACACACACGGTCGTCTGTTCCTAAAGTAAGCAACTTAATGCTTGTGTTATAGGTAACAGCCGACTGGTATATAGCTACATTTTTTTTTTTTCGATAAACATACTTATAAATAATACATATATAAATATATAAATAAATATTTATATTACACCCAGACTCGGGGTGGGAATCGAACCCACAACCCTCGGAGCAGAAAGCAGGGTCACTACAAACTGCGCCAACGGGCTAGTCAAAGACTATATTACATTTTCAAAAAAAAATTAGGAGAACAAAAAAAGTACTTTATTCTTTTTTCGAGATGTCGATGATAAATGAATTTTGACGTAAAACTTTTTAGAATCACACTATTTTTTTCTGATAAAGGGCATAGAATACTTTTCATTGCGAAATAGATAGATAAAAATAGGCTTGAAGGGGTCGAAATATATAAGATAAATTTTGTATGAAAATTCGTCATTGTCAAAGATGAAATCATGAAACTTTGTGTTTAGCTTAAGCTCTGTTAATAAAACGGGTTCAAAGTAACAATTTAACGTGGACAACATAGTAAATTTTTTTTTGTTCTTTTGCAGCAAGTAATTTTTCATATTTAGCTTTTTTTGAGTTGGCGTTGAAATGAAACTGTTATGACCACCCAACATCTTATACATATAAAACGTACGTTTAAAATGTAAGTAAAAGATAAAATGTAAGTTTTCATTACAAATCTAGCTAACCTCACTCCTACCCCCATATATTTGTAAGTAAATCTTTTTTTTTTTGTCTTTTTTAATTTTCATCAATACAAAGCTTGTTCAGAGAATAGCAAACACGAAGCCGTTAGAACGTTATAAGCGTACATACATTTCAGCGATACATTTTCATTTATATTGTATGTATTATATATTATCATATATTAATAAGAAGTGTTTTATTTTAAAGAAGTGAATCTGATGTCTTATCAATTATAATTGATGGTTGAATCGATCATATAACAACAAACAAATATGTGTTTCAAACTAATTTAATACATTCCATTTTATAACATCAATTCATTAGTGCTTTGCTGTTTTGTAAGACTTTTGTGAGACGTGAATTTTGTTATTAATTGTAGCCTATCTAGAAATCATGAATCGCCTGACCGATAACGGTCTTTGGCAATGTATAGAGTAGAGACATCGTACACGTGTTTCTCCATGCGAGTTGCGCCCAGCGAAGTGCACGCAGCACGTTGTGGGGAAAATTACCCGAATTTGTGGGAATTTTAGTATAAAATATTTTCATGAGTATTTTTATTTTATTTTATTTTAGGATACATATCGTTCAATAATAGATAAGGATATGTTGATGGATGTTTTTTATCGAAACGGCTAATTAAGTTGACATGGATACTGCTAGATTATTGAAGTGCTTAAAATATTCTTTAGTGATTCTAGATGGTCAAAATATAGGATTTTTAACAGACTTAAAAAAAGGAGGAGGTTATTCGACCGAATTATATTTTTTTATGTATGTTCGGGGATAACTTCGTCGTTTATGAACCGATTTTGATAATTCTTTTTTTGTTGGAAAGGAGATATCCCAAGTGTGGTACCATGATAAGGGAACAAGGATCTGATGATGGAAGCCCAGAGAAATCGAGGGAAACCGTCGAAAATTGTAGTGACGACTACTGCGTTTATTCATTTTTTTCGTCTTGTAATTGAAGTCGATTTTTTTCGTTTGCGAGAAAACACGATTATATACTTAATATTTGTTAAGTTACTTGTAAATAATAAGTGTGAAAAATCAAACAAAATTTCGTTTTATGAAAATATATAATACCCTATATTACTTTTTATAATTGCAATAAGACGCCATTGATAAAAAAAGACTCAAAAATTTAAAAACTACCCATATTACTCAAAAATATATTTAATATTTTATTAATATTTAATTATTAACAACGAATATCTATACAATATTACGATATTAGGACTATTTATATTATATTAAAATACAAAATAATTTTAGTATATCCAATTCGCAGACGCGACGACGACTTGAGCATCAAACAATGATTTTTATCGTAAAATATTATCATAAAGGTCAATACATTATATTTTAATCGTTACCTTCATGGAAAAACGAATTTTCGCATGACAATAAAGCTTGCCTCTCGCTCTATGCCACGGCACGCGGCCGGCCGGGTTTCGATTTTAAAACCCAGCCCGGCAAGCTTACTTCGCAGTCGGATCTCGTACGATACGCACGCGTCCGATAAGCTCTCAAGCAATTTACGAATTTCTTGTTTTAGTGTTTGTATAATCGACAAACTGTGCTCTTCAAATATGTGTGAAAAAAGGATAAGGAAAATTAAAAAAGGTTAGTTTTATTTTTAATAATATCTGATTGTAATAAGAGAGAGTTAAGGAAAAGTAAGTCTTACTAAACTGACCTACCGCACACGTATGAGACATACTGTATTGTGTATTTCTATATAATGTTTGTTTAAATTGATTTATTTATGAGTGTTTGAGTAAATAGTTCATTTTTTTTATATATATATATTTAGTAGGAGAAAAAATTGAGAATTCTATTGAACTTGATAAATAAAATCATCCAGATTTTGATCAGATTAACCTAATTGGTACGTTTAAAATAAAATTTTTTGAATATAAAATTAATGACTTGTTTTTGTGATATTGTTATTAAATTCTTCTAATATCCCAAGTTACATAACATAATTGATACCCAGTTAATAGAATGCGTTTTTCCATTTAATTTTTCTTTATATAAAAATATAAAATTATTTAAGTTTTTTTTTTATATTTAAAATACAATATACGATTTTTTAACTATCTTACACAGGATTCTAGTGCATAAAAACTTAGATAATAAATTGTTACTTTTACTCTCTACTCTATCTCTCTCACAAGTATAGTCGTAGTCTAAAACATAAAAAGGACTTAAACAGTTAATTAAGAATACTTTAAATAGCAAAATAAGAACTACAGCAGTGGTCACTGAACTCATAAAATAATCTACTTAAGTAATTTAATTTAAAAAAAATGTATTTAAATTTAAAGATATACAAGTAGGTACAACATTACTATTTATGTAATTGCATATTTAATATAATTGTTGTACATGTCTATTTATGTAAATTTGCCATTTGCAAAAAAAAAAAACAAAAATTAAATATAATATTTTTCATGTATCATTTGAGGTAGAATTAAATATAATTTAGAAACACCGTAAAACGATTGTTTCTAATTGTCGGCGGACGGCGACAGTTTAGGTTTTCCTTTTATTGATCAGTATTACAGTTGTAGTAAGTAAATAGGTGTTACATAGATTTTAATTTTCCTATCTCTTTCCTCGTGACGACATTTATCTGATTGTTTGACGTTTTTCTTCGCTTCTATGAATCATGCGCACGCGCATACGTCAGCACGATATTTTATAGTTTACATTCGTTATTAAAGCATCTAAAAACATATTTTTCAAATAAGACTAGTAGGTCATTTAAATACCGTGTTAAACTCTTTAGCTATGTTATATTGATGAACTAATTTACATGCTGACTGTACTAAATGACAAAGGAATCCATAGTCATTTCACTTTCATTTTACTTTATTTTGTGAATGTGTGATGCACGTACAAGTTTTGGCTGAGAGATTTTTTTTAGGTTTTTAACTTTTTATTATTTAGAGAAACTATCACAGATTGAAAAAAAGGTTAAGTGTATTCCAAAAAGTTTTAAATATTTATATAATTGTAGACAGGTCACGCCTTTTTATTTTAAAAACTATTTACAAACTTATTGAAAATGAAAACATGATCACAGCTAAATAATACTGCTTTCAACCAGTGTTATGTTACTATGATGATTAACGCTTGACGCTTAACTTGACGCTTATGACACTTGTTTGCCTACGTAGTTGTATAAAAATTAAAAAAAAAAATAGATTAATAACTAATAAATTAATCATTTAACACATGTTACAACAATGTTATTGTATTATGAATTCTAACAAACGATACAACAGGCAATTATAATATTACCACAAAAACAATAACACAACACCACAACCCGTTTGAAGATTAAAATATAAAACAAATATTTTAGAAAGTTCTAAGATAAAGTCTCAAAAATTATTTTAACATTGTCTTTTCTTTGCCTGTAGTAAAAGAAATTTCAAATACAAGTAGATACTAGTAGTTCATTCACCTATCCGTGCATAGACTGTTTGTTAAACAATTAGATGCAGTTATTACCTACGACAGACGTGGGATAATATAGGTATCGTCTATATTCCGTGGTTACGTGGTTTTACATAACTTTCTAATACCATATTTAGATAATTTAGATTCTTAAATTATTAATTCAATGAATAATGTTCAGAATATTTTATTTTTATTTTATTTTTATGTTATTTTTATTTTATTTTATTCAGAACAACAAACTAACACACTAACAACAAAATTACACAACCAGCACAGTTTCCACATTATAAATTATCCACATAATACAATAATTGTAGGAATCGTTATAGATATCCCATGATGAAAAAGTTACTTTAGATTTTTCTTTATTTATGGAAACAACCTTATATTATTTGAAAGTAATTAATCAAACTAACGTAAACTTCTTTAATATGTTACGTATTTGACCTGTGTATGTAGTCAACGTATGCAAAAAAGTATTCTTTCATACCACACCGGATATAAAAAAATAAATTCTGTCATTGGTAAGCACACAGTAAAATAAATTTGTCAGAGTAATTTTACTTTATTTTGTATAAACTTTAATTTATTAAAACAAAGTCACAACAACAATTTTATTCAAGTACCTACCTATATTTTAGTCCTTAGGTATAACATTTTTTAAAGTTTTTGGAAAGTAAAATTACAATACGAATAAAAAATTTATAATTTAATTTTAAGATTCTCAAGCTATTATTTTTGATATTGCTTATTACATGTATTATTTTTATTATTTTTCTCCACGTGTTAAAATATTAACACCGTTAAAGCCTTCTTAGAACGACCCTCTTTCCTGTTTACGAATTTCGCGGCACTTAATATACCTACGACCTTGATTCAAATTGGTGGCTCAATGCTAGTTAGACTCAAATTACCCACACTGAATTGAGAGTCAGGTCTGAATTTTTCAATTTTCTACTAAGTAGTAATCTTACTATTTGTTGTTTCTTAACGCATAATAGTAATATTAAAATAGAAAAAAATATCCAATATATCCTTTAATTATACATTGGATTCTTTTTTAATGACATGTTCTATTTCTGCACGATTCCGGCACTCATATTTAAAAATGTAAATTTTTAAATGTATATATATATATATATATATATATATATAGGTATAATCTGAATTTTGCAAGTCCTCATAAACGAAAAACAAATTTCGAAAAGTACAATATGTGTTAAAAAATACAGAAACCGTTTTAAACTAATTATAAGTTAATAATATGCAATAGTAAGTAATTTGGAGCTACGAGATTTTTGATTTCCCGTTTTATGTTAGATTCTAACTATAGTTACAATAGTTACCTATATAATCATCATTACAGCCTATACAGTCCACTGCTGGACATAGGCCTCCACAAGTTTACGTCAAAAATAACGTGAACTCATGTGTTTTGCCCATAGTCACCACGCTGGGCAGGCGGGTTGGTGACCGCAGTACTGGCTTTGTCGCACCAAAGACGCTGCTGCCCGTCTTCGGCCTGTGTATTTCAAAGCCAGCAGTTGGATGGTTATCCCGCCATCGGTCGGCTTCTTAAGTTCCAAGATGGTTGTGGAACCTTGTTATCCCTTAGTCGCCTCTTACGACACCCACGGGAAGAGAGGGGGTGGCTAAATTCTTAAGTGCCGTAGCCACACAGCAACCTATATAATATTCTTATGAAAAATTCACAGACAATAACAATGTGTATTCCGGTAAAACAATAAATAAAATCAGATAAATCAAGTTATTGTATTCACGTTTCACTAGCACGTTGCATTTATTGGTGTATGAGTACCGTACCGGTTTCTGAGCATACGGCTCTTAACGTGACTACTGGATTGGTGTTATTTTTATTAGGTACTTATAAAGATGAATCATCTATAAAGTTTATCGTATTAACAAAAAATCTATTTACTTTCGAAAACTGTTTTGAAAACGTATTGATGTTGTAATGCTATCGCATTATACTGTGTACCATAAGCTGTTGAATTACTGTAAATCTATCGCTGTAAATTATTATAACTCTATATCCATTAAAAAAATAGTTTATTTGTTTATTAAAAAAAAATAAAATAATTTGTTAAAATAAAAACATTATTGTTACAGGTTCGCAATTGGCTCGCCTACGTGAAGCGAGACGCCTACAAAGAATGCAGTGGTTAGCTTCACCGACTACACCAGAGGCGCTCGCACCTCCTCCGCCTCAGTCAGCCGTAGTAGACAAAGCTGCTCAAAACAGAGTAATTTTAGAACTAGCCTGGAAAACAATCGCCCTGATGCAGAAAAACAGGCTTATCCAACAAAAGATCATTGCTCTGCAAAAAGAAACGTCTGATTTCGTTGCTGCTGTCATGAGCAATCCAGAAAACAAACGGCGATATTTGGAACATGTCCGTCTTTATGCCGCTGGTCTCATCACCTTACAACCCGCGGAAGACGCGCAAACTAAACCCCTGAAGATAGAATCTAAAAACTAAATTTTCCTCAGTAAAATAATGAATGAATGAATAAAGTGAAGGGTGATCGTATTATACTTCTGATTAAGTTTAAAAATTGTGTTATTGCATATAAGCTATGCTTATTGTGATCGACTTATGTTAGTTTATTTAAGTACTCATTGATGCAAGGAAAATATTGGTTAAAATGTGCTTTTATTTTACCTTCCAGCAATAATATTTAAATGCAGTGTCTTATTCAAAAACGTTGTGGCTAATATAGGAAACCCTTTTTGTTGTAAACATATTGAGGTTGTTATATACGAGGCTGTTGATGTTTCTAGGTATATCTCGTGTATCTTTTATTATATAGACTTATATTTAACTTATATTTAAGCCTTAAAAGTATTGATAAACGATTTAACAGGTTGACCAATTACATAGGTCTAGAAATTTATAGGAATACAATAAAAAACCGCTAATTATACGTCCATTTTTTTATATGAGTTCTCTTTTAAAGTTAGTGACAAAATTTTAAATGTTAAATAAACCACTATGTAAAATTGATTGGATGATAAAATATATGTAACATGTAAAAATCTTGAGCCTTATATTACAGATTGTGTATGAGTTACGTCTGTTTAATCGAAATTTAGTTGTAAGTTCCAAAAAGCTGAAAAAGCTTAAAATACTCTCAAACTGTAAAATAATGGTCAACAAATATTACCTTAAATCTGAGCTTAGTACCAAAATACTCTCCATAATGAACATTTCATTACAAGAATTATCCTTTATAATTTTAGTTTTAAATGTGGTCTAATTTAGTATTTATCATTTTTTTATATTTTTAGAAGGCATTTAATAGTTGTAGTAGTAGATAATTATCTACATTGCACACACAGACATACCACAGTGTTCATTTTACGTAAATTATCTCCTAGGTGTGTGTGTAGTCAAATATTCAGTGTTCATTTTAAATGTTATCAGTTTGTTATTGCAATATACAATTACCATTTGTCTTTACACTTCGTTCCTAATTTTGATAAAAGTAGAAGCCTCTGGGTTTTGCTACAGTCGGCTAAAAGTGAACTCATTAAAACATGCAAATCAAATAACATTTTTTTTCTGTACAATGTTCTACGATACTGTTATATACAAAAATTTTAAGAACCATTTAACTATCTGTTGTCATAGATACTAAAATAATCGTGAAATTTGAACCGAAAGAAAATGAGAATTTCTCGCATTTAAAGCTTTCAAATTTAGCTCTTACACTCAATTACATTTTTACATGTCAATTTGATTTATCTGTTGTTAAACATTTGATTCGTTTCATAGTACGTAAAACATTCCTTACGTATATTATTTTTGTTTCTATGGTTAATTATGGTTTATATTCCTTCAAACTATGGCCGCTGATGCACGATAAATGTAATATGTATAACCACGCTACAATTTCATAAATTTAAGTTGGGTGGATAAGTTAACACAATATCTACATAATGTTGTTGAGTATTAATATTGTTATTTTAAAAAGCACAACAAATTATGTGTAATTTTAAATAAACTTTAAAGTCTTACGCTTAAAATTGTTTAAATTTATTGATAATTTGTAAATACATTTTAGCTGTTATTTAAAAATAAACTAGTCTGAATAATTATAACATTGTTGTTTTTTTTTACATAGTGCTAACCACTTAACTTCATAAACACTTATGAAAATAAAAAATAAAAATACTACATGAAGCCTACCACTTTCGTTAGTCGCTCGTATCTTTTAACGTATTTTAACACGCATAAGTGTAGCATATAGACTACATAACATCAGTAAAAACACTGATGAAAGCTATGTCTAAGAAAATCATTAAAACTTTTTGTGTACCTACACGTTGTATATTGCGTATACTCGTATACGTTAGAACATATACTTAAACGGTTGGAACAAGTCGAAGCTCGAAGCTTTCAAAATAAATTTAAATTTAAGAAAAATTATATACACACGATTCAGAAATATGCCTTATTCTCCATGTAGGAGAAGGGTTGGGCCTCGATACACCACGCTGCTCCAGTGCGGGTTGGCGAATATATTCCCTACTAACGATCGCTATCAGGTATTTATGATACGAACCGGGACCGACGGCTTAATGTGCTCTCCGAGGCACGGTGGGGAGATCCAGAAGGACAGACATCCAAACCGGAAAGAAACATTTGTACCAATACAAATATCCATCCCGAGCAGTAATTGAACACGCTAACCACCTGTGTTTAGGCGCCGCCGATAAGGCAAACGATTACCACTACTACACCAGAACGGTTATTAACTTCTTTTTTTTTTAAATATAAATATTACTTGATTTCTCCAAACTCAAGTAGAAATCACGGTTTGTGGCTGTTGCGCTGGCGGTTGCGGATTCGATCGCCGCACATGAGAAACATTTGTATTGGCCATATAGATGTTACCATCAGGGTGTTTGTGCAGTCTTTGTGGGTCTCTCCACCGTACCTCGGAGAGCACGTTAAGCCGACGGTCTCAGTTGTTATCATTTACTCATGATAGCGATCGTTACTCCTAATAGGGAATATATGGCGAAAGAGGCCCATGCTAACAGTGGGATATTACAAACTAAAGCGAGTAACGGCTGTTTTCAATAATGTATCTCTGGTTTTGCTTGCTCGCGATAGATTTTGACACAATTTCCTTGCAGCTTAGATCAAAATTCTATCTCTAGTAAGCAAATTCAGAGATAGATAGAGCTTTAAAACTGGCCGTTATTCGACAAAAAACAATACCTACGGGTTACCTTATGAAAAGCGGTTACCGTAGCCTCTAGAATCCTGCAACACCAAAAGCATTGCAAGCACATTACCAACCCTACTGCCGACGATCCCCAGGAGCTCTGGATACTATACTCACCACAGGAACACAATAAAACTTAAAAGCAAAATTATTTATATGTGATCTTCTTTAAGGTTGAGGTACCCATTTTTCAAGTGGGCTGCTCCACATTTTGAGTAGGATATATCTTGCTCTGCTCTACTTCAGTAAAATATTATATTCTGAAGTTTACATTTCATTTTAAGTTAAATAATCATGAAAATAGGACTTTCTTCAAACCACGACATTCCTTTACAGAATATAAACGGCTTCTCTAAGAGTTTTAGATTTAGAGGTTAATGAAGAAGGGTTTCCCATTATCAAACTTAAAAATTTGTAACGACGTGCATCGAAATTTTTTAAAATATAATCCTCTGCCAAATCCTTGTAAGAATAATTACGCTGGGTATCACTTGGTTAAACCATTTTTAAAAAGATCCCCAGGTATTTTCAATAGACTTCCGAGGGAGTGACGCAGTCAAGCGCAAACGCAGTAACAATTTTACATGCTTATCAGTCCAATGACTGTCCACGACCGCTGAAATTACCGTTCTACTAACGTTAAAAATACCGCGGGTGTTGTGGGCGAATTTTATAAGTGGAACACATATTTGGGCGCTGTCAGGTGTCAGCTATGTGCTCGCAATATGGTGGCATGGTGAACTGAAAACATGCAGCTGTGGGGGTTGTGAGTGAATATTTTACATGGATTGGAGTAAATAATTCAACGTGGATTGCCGGAAATTAACCGTTGCGTTTTTGACGAATCGAATGAGAGATAACATTCACAATTTGACATTGACAGTTTTTTTTTTAATTCCCACGTTTTGATGAAAGCCAACTCTGACCCACCCATGGACGTAATATACTAGATCCACCTGTGGGCGAAGTGGGTGCGATATGGTCGCGAACAGTGACTATGACGTCGAGCGATCGCTCGCGACGACCACGAGCTTTAGGTGCCAATAAAATGGTCATTGCAAGCGTTGCGGTCCCTTAGTGGAACGCGGCCAATTATGTTACTTCAAAGTCAAATTTGACGGTGTCATATGTTAATATTATGTCATTTCCATGTGGCGAATTTTTGTATTCTATGTACTTAATACTTATATTGTATTAAATAATATTATAAAATAATGAAAGCCCTAATACAACGTGTTATGAATGCGAAAGTGACCGGTAATTTAAATATTTTTGTTTAACAATGACGGTCAAATGGGTTTATATTTTTCTTCTATCAAATAAGCGTCTTTAAACCAAACCTACTTTTAACAGTGAATGGAGAAGTTGTAAGCAGCATAGGCCAAGGAGCTTGTATATTTATAGGTATTTGTAACAATGACAATGTTAAAGATATGGAATACATGTAAGTACCTTAACAAATTAATATTAACTTCGAGAATTAAATTATAATAAAAAAATGTTAATGCATTTGTTTTAAATTATTTCAGGGCTCGCAAAATACTCAGTATTAAGCTATTTGACGATGAAAACGACAAAAAGTGGAAAAAAAGTGTAGTTGACAGTGACTTTGAAATTCTTTGTGTGAGCCAATTCACATTATACAACACATGGAAGGTAAAATTATAATAGTTAAATATAAAATACATTTAAATATGAATAGCATGATATGACAACAATATAAGTATTTTAAAAAAGATCTTAAGTAGGGACGCATCAATGCATATGTCAGCCAATACAATGTCAATACAAATTCTTTTACAAAAAATCACTATGTATCAATAATTCAATTAAAGTAAAGGAAGTATAAATGGGTATATTTTAATTTAAACATATAAAATTATTTAAATTTAAGCCAGCCCAAGTTTTCAAATGCATATTTTTGTAGAAGTTTCAATAGATACTTGTTCTTAGAATGCATTTTGTGAATTGTTAGAAAACTTACTTTTTACTATCCCTGCCGCCTGTATCAACCCGCCTGCCCAGTAGGTGACTATGTGCAAAACACATGAGTTCATTCCACTTTTGGGGCGAACTTGTAGAGGCCTATGGGCTGCAGTGGACTATATGAGGCTGAAATGATGATGATGGTGATTAATTTTTATATCAGTAGAGAAATTTTAAATTCTTAGAAAATATTTGCCTATAAATATGGAACAATGTCAACAATAAGTCATTATATTCTCAAGAGAAGAACGCTTTTACGTAAGAATGATATTTAATAATAATAATAATAATAAAGCTTTATTTTTTAACCAACTTTAAAAAAAAAGGAGGAGGTTACTCAATTCGACTGTATATATATATATATTTATATAAGTTCGGGTATAACTCTGTCGTTTATGAACCAATTTTGATAATTCTTTTTTTGTCGGAAAGGAGATATCCCTAGTTTGGTACCATGATAAGGAAACCAGGATCTAATGATGGGATCCCAGAGAAATCGAGGGAAACTCTCAAAAATCCGAATAACTTTTTACTAGGTGTACCGATTTTGATGATTTTTAATTTAATCAAAAGCCGATGTTTATCATGTGATCACATTTAAATTTCATCAAGATCTGATTACAACTTTTGGAGCAATCTTTGATAATGCGTATTTACTTGACTATTTTTTCGTCTACCTACGTTGTATTACTTGTCCATATAATTGAAGTCAGTTTTTCTTTGTTTGCCTGCAAACAGAATTATAATTTATCAAACAAAATATCTACATAGCAGTTACTTTTACACATTCTATAAATATATACAGAGTGGGGATGACAATACGACAAAAATTGATAACACAGGTAATACTAGTTTATAGGAGTATTTCAAAACCATCAAAAAAGTTCTAACGTCAAAATCAAAAAAATGATTTTTTCAAACAAACTAAATAAGAAAAATATAATAAAATTATACTACAACATGTGTGACTATAGGTTCACTGACCTGTTATGACGCGCGGTGACACAACGA